>NW_028301576.1:29140000-29302500 GCF_042242905.1 Orbicella faveolata
TGTGAGCAAGAGCATCGGTGATATCATGAAAAATGATCAGCCAGTCTTTGTTTGTCGGTGAACTTTTAACTTTCTCTTTATATACCATTGGATTCCTTGCAATACAATAGTTTACTGACTGTTATGGACATATTTTCTTCCCCTTTGAACTACATCGCTAGTGATATAGGCTCTCTTTCAAGCTGGATGCCTATTATTGCAGGAATGTTTTTGTGTGAGAGCCTGCATGATTTGTGCCTCCTTTACCATCTCTTTGGTGTTTGCATCAGACATTGTTTTTCTACCACAAGAACCAATAATCTTGTGAATGATTTTAAAATGCACCAGCCATATAAAACCTGTCCCGGTATTAATTCCTTTTAACTTGATTCGTTGAAGCTCAGATGGATCAATTAAATTAACAGAGGCAAATTTGCTACTGGGTGGTCCTGATTTTGTATTCCTGTCTCTAATCTGGAATATAGCAATATTTTATTTTATAAACAGAGAATCAAGACCATCTTAAAAGTGAGGCTAGTCAGCTCAATCAGATTCACATGCTATATTGTGTCATAAGTAATGGTAATAGGACTGAGTGGAATCCAGTCGAGTCTGTAATCATATGAGTGATAGCAGAATCGGATGACTACACTGCGAGTTTGAAAGCCTCTATTTAGGAGTCTGTTCACTGTTTCTATGGTGATTGAAACCAAGGTTGTGATTGGTTGATTTAAACTACAACTTTGAATATGATTGGCCTATTGAACTGTCTGATAACAAAGTGTCCGATGACAAACTATCCAATAACAACTTGCCAAGTGAATTAGTGGAAAATAGGGGTTTAAAAACCAATCACAATCGAGGAAATTGTAATTTTTATGATTAATAGATTATTGATTGGTAAACTTTATCCTTTCCATATAGTAAACTGTGGCTCAATTTGGCTTTCTTAAAGCCTCTTCTTGTATCTCAATCAACCAACAACTTAAGTCTCAACCAACGAACGACGGAAGTCTCATAAAACACAGTTTGAAGTGTAAGATGCCTAATTGCCCTGTCCCCTGAGGGCACTGTTGAGAGAGATACACAGAGGGTATGCATGGTTGCCACAAACAAAACTTTGCAAAATTCCCTGACTCTCAAGGCACTGACCTACACTGACCTATCCATGATAAAAATAAAATTTCCTTGACCAAATAGAGACAAAATGTCTAACCTCCCCTTTTAGCCTTTCAACAGCAGTTTTTGCCTTCTTCATTAAAACATTGAGATCTTATGAAATATTTCTTCCACCATGGTATGAAACTCAGTGATGTAAAGACTTGAATCTCACTGACTTTTCCTGACCTTGAAATTTCTTTCCGTGGCCATTTTTTGATCTGTGGTAGCCCTGGTAGGGCAAGATTCACACTACACAGCAAATTAAGATGGAAGGGAAAATGCTCAAAGTTCAATGACTGTCCTTTTCAGTCAAAAGTTTTGCCTGTCTGCCTGGCAAACAGATATGAATAAATTCCCACTTATTCATTTCAGAATGTGGCAAATTCCCTGCCTCATTTTATGAAAATGATCGTAATTTTGTTCAATTTCATCATAAAAAGGAGACAAATTGCGAGGGCCATACTCTCCCCTCCCCCTATAAGTTTATGTTGTACAATGCAAGATCATGCTAGTCATGTTTATGTTCAGCTTCCATTTGGTTATATCATTTTTTGTAACCAACTGCAAATTTTCTGATACCTATTATAATCTATTTTGATGCTGACAGAGACTTACCTTGCTCTTGTCCAGGGTCTTTTATTCTGTTTGGCTAATGCTTTCCATTTGCCATAGTAAATTTGTGCCAATTCCTTAGTGTGAGAATATGCATCTCTTTCCTCTTGAATTTGCATTTCCCTGTTCTCCCTTTCCCTTGCTGTCCTTGACAATCGTTTGTGTTTCTTCCTTTGATTCTGCATCCTGCATTTTTCTTCAATTGTATTTTCATGAGATCGTTGTGGCATGATTACTTTTTTAAGCACGCGCTTTTTGTCAGCGATTGCCTTTGGTACTTGATTGCCTATGGCTAAGTGTGTGCCAACGTTTCCATAATGTTGTAGGAAATTCTAATGGCCAGCGACAACATGACAAAACGATAAAAATTAACCAGGAAGCTTTGTTGACCTTTACTTGCAGTGAATGTACAACTAAAGAGAATGTGGATGAAACAGGGTACAAGGATTACGAAAGGACTACCAGAAAAAAAAAACAAGCTATTGAAATCCTCCAAGTGTAAATTTTTTAAAAATGTAAAATGCATTTTCCAGGCGTTCCAATATCATCCATCCTGCGGCAGACTACTAAGATTGAATTTATTTAATTATTTCCTCATCAGTGGTTTAATAATAGTACATCCTTTGAGCCGATTACATAAGTGGAAGTTTTCAAAAATAATATGACTCTTTTAATTTTCACAAACATGTTTCGACGGTGCATCCGTCATCGTCAGTGTGATGGTTATGAAAGTGTACAGTGATTTAAAATGTGCCTGTTACAAATCATACGTTACATTGCATTGGAAAACAATACGCTAGATAAATTTCGAAGTTAATGGAAATGAAAAGATGTGCGTGTACGTGCAGCTATAGGGAAAGTGTCAAATTGATGTGTTTGACCTGTTTATTAAGGTCAGGCTTTTCCCACTTGATGTACATAGACTCCCTAAGCTTAACTTGGTACTTGGTAAGTGCAGAGTCTAAGATCTTGAAACAGTCTAAGTTACAAGAGGTACGGCACGACTCTGAAGCCTGCAAATGCTTATAAATGTGAGGAGATCTGTCCGATGACAAGTGCTCGTGCACGTGCGTGGAGAAATGTCGGCTTGTTTCGTCAACGTAACAAGCATTACAGCTTGCACAAGAAAATTTGTACATGATGCGCCTATGGAGTCTGTCAGGGAGAGGATCTTTCACATTGAACAAGTTCTTAATTTTAAAGGTAGAATAAACAAATTTGATGTCGATGGGTTTGCAGAATCGATTGATTAGCTTGTGCACCCTTTGTTGTGCAACACCCGCAAAATGCCCGATGTAGGGGATCTTGAAAGTGTTTTAAATCACTGTAAACTTTCATAAACATCACACTGACGATGACGATGCACCGTCAAAACACATTTGTGAAAATTTAAAAAGTCACATTATTTTTGAAAATTTCTACATTTTTGCTGTTGTCTCGACCTTTTGGAGCAATAATCTACGACATCGCAGCCAAGTATGATAGAAGGATCAGCCCTTCTGACCTCTGCAAACTCGAGAAGATCTTGAAAAAGACACGAAAGTCGGAACTGGATTTAGCGTTCCTGCGAAACTGCAAGTCGCCCAATGTTTACCCGAAGTTTCTTTGTTTTCACCTACCTTCAAACACCGCCCGACAAGATGTATTGCCAATTAAGAAACATCTTTTGAAAAGCGCCATCAACAGATGATTTAAGGAGCATCGTAAGCTACTTTGCAAGAGAAACAACTTGATGACCAGAATCTCCAGCATCTTAAACAGTCTGGATAGCTACATATTACGTAAGGCTGTTGCCCACAGTGTAGCTAAAACGGCAAATCAGTTCATCAAGACTCATGAGAAGAAACTAAAAAACCTCACAAGGAATTCTGTTCTGCCTTTCACTTCAAGCGAAGTTGTTACAAACCTGTCTTCGTTTGTTCTCACCGCAGAGCAGCTAGATGTGCTCAAATTTTGACTGACACACTCAATATGTCCACCATTGATTAACAAGACTGACATCTTCACGTGCTTTGAACTGATTAGTCAAAGAATGATCAGAAATCTCAAAGACAGCAAGGACACTGGAAAACTAGTTACGGAACTGTCTCACCTGGCTCACACTTACATCTCCGCTTATTGTCCCACAACGGCTGACCTCAAAAAGCACGGAATTCTCAAAAACTTACGAAAGAACAAGGACATTGTAATTTTGCAACCAGACAAAGGAAATGGCTCAGTGGTTTTAGATAGAACTGCGTATGATAGAGGTATTTTAAAAATAATCAATGATACATCAAAGTTTAAACCCCTTAGCAATGACCCCACCCTAAATTGGGAAGGGAAATTACAGCGTTTTCTCAGGGATTTAAACAAAAAGGGCCATTTAGATCAACAGGTATATGACGCTATATATCCGAGTGGGTCACAACCTGCTAGGATATATCGTCTACCCAAGATGCACAAACCGCAGGCAGCCAACTGTACACCTCCTTGTCATCCAATTGTCTCTTCCATTGGGACTTACAATTACAACCTGGCCAAATTTTTGAGTAATCTTCTCCAGCCGCACATTCCCTCTGAATATGTCGCTTCAGACACGCTCACTTTTGTTTGTGAAATTAATGGCTTGTCCATGGAGGGGAAGTTTATGGTTTCGTTTGATGTGGAAAGTTTGTTTACCAACATTCCTTTGAGTGAATGTATAGACCAGGTGGTCGACTACATTACCAAGGGCAACCCTGGCATCAAACTAAGCACTTCTGACCTAAAAAGACTTTTCCTATTTGCCACCGCTGAAACCCATTTCATTTTCAAGGGCACATATTACGATCAGGTTGATGGTGTAGCCATGGGTTCCCCATAGCCCTCGTTCTTGCTAATCTTTTCATGAGTCACCACAAGAAGATCTGGTTGGAACAGTATAGGGATTCCCAGGTTTTATTCTACCGTCGTCATGTGGACGACTCTTTTTGCCTTTTCCACTCGGAACGGGATGCTGACCTTTTCTTTAATTTCATTAACAATCAACATCCTAATATTCATTTCACTATGGAGAGGGAGAGTAACCAGGTTATTCCTTTTCTTGATGTGCTATTAAACAACAAATCCCCACAATTCCCTGTCGCCACTGTATACCGCAAAAAGACCTTCACGGGCTTGTTTACCAATTTTTTAAGCTTTACACCTCTTGCTACAAAATGGGGCTGGTGAAAATGTTCATTGACAGGACCTTTAAGATCAACAACACGTGGTTGGGTTTTCACAATGATATTCAGAGTTTGTTTACTTTTTTGCGTAAAAATCTCTATCCCGATCACGTACTAGACGTGTTACTCCACCGTTAGGTCACGAGAGCAGTAGTAGGGATCGACACACGACCTTCAACAGGTGTCGAGAAACAGGAGTTGCCCAAGCACTATTTCAACATCCCCTACATCGGGCATTTTTCGGGTGTTGCACAACAAAGGGTGTGCAAGCTAATCAATCGATTCTGCAAACCCATCGACATCAAATTTGTTTATTCTACCTTTAAAATTAAGAACTTGTTCAACGTTAAAGATCCTCTCCCTGACAGGCTCCGTACGTGCATCGTGTACAAATTTTCTTCTGCAAGCTGCAATGCTTGTTATGTTGGCAAAACAAGCCAACATTTCTCCACGCACATGCACAAGCACTTGTCATCGGACAGATCTTCTCATGTTTATAAGCATTTGCAGGCTTGAGAGACATTCCATACCTCTTGTAGATCTTAGACTCTGCACCTGCCAAGTACCAAGTTAAGCTTAGAGAGTCCATGTACATCAAGTGGGAAAAGCCTGACCTTAATAAACAGGTCAAACACATCAATTTGACACTTTCCCTATAGCTGCATGCACACGCACATCTTTTCGTTTCCGTTAACTTCGAAATTTATCTAGCGTATTGTTTTCCAATGCAATGTAACGTATGATTTGTAACAGGCACATTTTAAATCACTGTAAACTTTCATAACCCTCACACTGAAACTCAAACCAGTTGATATTCAAGCCAGTGCTCCTAAAACTCAAATTGGGTGATTTCTATTGGATTTTTGGTCAAGATATTTACATGTTATCTGATTCATCTAAGTCTAAAATGCCATATAGTAGATTCTTTTCAACATAGTTTTCAATAACATTGAAAACTGTTTTGCTTTTGTTGAATTTTAACACCTTAAAACTTCACATGCAATTTTCTCGAAAATGCTCTTATAGATTTTTTTCAATTCTGCCATCATTGAGACAACTATGTTGTCCGAGATTCCGACATCATATTTCAAAAATTGTCCCCGACAGCAAGTTATTCTATGTCATGTAAAATGAGGTATGGCATCATTTTATTGCTATGGTAACTCAGATCCTGGTGAAATGTATCCCATTTGAAACTTTCATCTTTCTCAAGCACACCAGTAATGTTTGATTTTCTGTTGGATTGATAATGGTGATGTTCTAGTCGCCCAAAGTTGAACGGTATTGTTACTCAAAAATCCGATCGAGCCACCTTAACACTCTAATACATCAGCACTCACTCTGCATCTCAGTAGGATGCCTGTGGCAAAATCAAGCTACTGTCAAGAATTGCGAACAACCTTAAACTTGATCAGAAGAAGGCTCCTGGTGTAAGCGAGCAGATAGCCAAAATTGTCCATGGGTTACTGAGAGAAAAGCTTATGGACAAAGTTTTGACAGTGACACAGAATCACTATAACACACCAGAAAACTGTGAATGCCTCACAAGCATGAAGGTCAATCATCTTACCTGGGATAAACTAAAATCAGACTAAGGTCTGCTGATATCAAGTTCCACTGAATGCAATGTAATCTTGTCAAAGGGCTCATCCCTGTAGTTTCTGTTATTGAGGAACTTGTGAAGGCACGGGATAAAATTCCTAAAGATGCCTTGGATGTCCCAGAATTAATAAGAGTGGCAGGTGCTGCTAACTTCGAGTTGAATGTGGCACAGGGACAACATCGAGCCTGCACTAAATGAAGACTACAAACATTTGTGCTCCAGCTCAGTACCCTTCACAGAATTCCTGTTTGGTAATGACACTGACTTATCTAAACGACTGAAAGATCTCGCGGAAGCAACCAAAGTTAGCAAAAAGCTAAACCTGAAAGCATAAGGCCACAAAAGCAATGGATATATGGGATACAAGCATGCAAAGTCCAAAAGGCTTTGGCTACAAGTATTCCTCACGTGGCCAAGGCACTTGGGCCATTAAAAATTTAAACTGGAAAAAACCTGGCCCCCATACACCAAGAAGGGATGAGGGGAGGGGGCCAAACAAGTAGGGCAAGAAAACCCCTCTATCAAGGTAAACAATGCATACATGTTATTGGCCGGCTGGGAGGTCTGTATAGGGAAAAACTGTGACTGAGGTCTTGAAAATGCATTTTCAAGCCCGAGGTCACAGTTTTTCACTATACGAACCGACCCTAAGCCGGACAATAACATGTTTATCTTTTTTTCTTGCAGTGAATTGGCTTACAAGTGGGTTTGTTTACGTAACTTTGTCATTGAATTGGCTTATGCGCTGTGCACAAACCAATCCTAAAAAAATCTAGCTAGCGAATGAGTGAGTAACTCAGATACTAGACAAGGTGAGATGTATTAAAGAACAGATTTATTTCGAACTACTTTATGTTAGTGGCATTTAGTTCACCAATTAAGTTCTCTGAAAGTGTTTTTCCGGTGTGAAAGTTCGTGCAAAGATTGAAGTTGTACTACAAAAACAATTTCTGTCAGTCGTTGCAAATCACTCGAAATCACAGTTTTCTACCGTAAATTGAGTAGCATATAGCAAGGAAATTCATTAAGTGTTTTCCACAGAAATTCTCTCAAATACAGCAATGATCAGAGAGGTAAACTTGACTGAAATTGAGTCATTTTTTGTAATTAAAATTGTGTAGAGAGAGACACACAGGATTACTTGCCATTACAGCGCCGAGCTACAAACAGCCAAACAAACTCTTACAACTTAAAAAACTCAATTGAATTTACTTACAGTGACTTTTCTTGCCATTTAAAGGTGAATTGCGTCGATTAATCGTTGATGGAAGCGTAAAAAGGGCGAAAAATTGACAATTACCGCTAATTCGTTCACGAAAATAGATAAACTAGATGGATTCTGCCCGCTGCGGCGGTCCAGATGAGAAAATTCCCCTTGCTCCCGGAACCAATCAGATTGCAGGATTTGTTGAATTCCGCCCACTCATGAGCTGGGAAAAAGATAAACTAAGATATCTTCAAGCTGGTAGATTGCAACAATTTGTCCCAGCATGGAAAGACATTACTGATGACCCAGAGGTTTTAGACTGGGTTGAGCATTATCATTTACAGTTGATAGATAGTGTACCAATGGTACAGCAAACTGACCATAAGATCATACAATTCAATGTTGCAGAATCTGCTATTATAGATTCTGAAGTTGTAAAACTCCTTAATAAAGGTGTTATTGTGGAGTCTACTCACTCACAAAGAGAATTTGTTTCGTCCATTTTCCTTAGGCTTAAAAAGAATGGAGTAGACTATATGATGATCCTAGATCTTGAGGAGCTCATAGAGTTCATTGTTTACTGGCACTTCAAAATGGATTCACTTAAGACAGTGACAGATCTTAAGTTGAAACTGCTATGAAAGAGTTTCTTTTGTTTGTATCGTGTGCTATCAGTTGCTTTGAAGTCTCACATAACTTCATAGTGCGCATGATGACGAAGCAGAATCGAAAATTAAACGAGACTTACCTTAAGTCAATGTTTGATTGGGATTCTGCCAAGTCATCAGTAGCACAACAACTCACGCCCATACCCTTTAGAGGTATTATAGACCCACCAAAACTTCTTGTAATACTACCCACCTGATCAGCACACTCAAGACTTTAAAGACTGATCACTCGGGCAGCTGGAGCTCTCTCACATGACTTCTTGTGCTACTGATGACTCAGCAGAATCCCAATCAAACATCGACTTCAGGTAAGTCTCATTTAATTTTCAATTCTCACGTCTGTTGATCATCTAAACCTTGAAATCCCGACTTGATTCATCAGAAAATTCATACAGCTCATCATTTTTGTGATTCTCAATATCTTATTTTTTGGCAATCAAGTATGGTTGAACCTGTATAAGCAAACACCTTCAGGAAATAGTTAGCTTCTCTATATGAAAACGTTTGTGCCAAAATCTATTCAAGGTATATTTTCTGTGGTAAGATATTGAGAACTTTCGTCAGAAATTCAAAGAATAACTAACTTGACATGGTGTAAGTGACTGTAAAACTGCCTTAGACGGTGCGATGTTGGAAACCTGGGGGGACTCCTATATGAAAAGTTTGGGTCGTCATCTTGGGTACAAATCAAGGGTTCTGATCTCACTTAGTATTAGGGTGTTGACGACGAAACGTCACCATTCTTAGGTTTCAAAGTATCCTTTAAGATGCACTCAAAGATATAATAATAAAAGAAATGCTCTCATTTAGTTCTGTTTTAGGCTTGATTTCCACTGATCCCTGGAGTACACAAGCCGGGTCTGCTCATGGGATCCTTTCTTGAACAGTGGCTTGTAATTTAACCTAATCCCGTTTAAGTGGTATCTTTTAAGGGTCTAATGAAGTTAAAGCAGCACCCATATTAGTCTCCTTTAGGAATTAAATTTAAATTTTCTGATGAGCATTCCTGCAGACGTTTTGATATGGGAGTTCCCCCAGGATTCCAAATGTCTAACAGGAAGTGATGGAGTGAAATCATTCCCCCACTACAACTTGGAATATAATATTTTCCAAGTTTAAAAAGTACATGCCCATCAATACTGCAGCCACCAAAATGTTGAAAAGGTACAAAAACACATTCTGTTAAGTGAGATAACAGAAACTCCTTGAGGCGAAGGCGAGCATATTTAAAAAATCACAGAAGGGAAGCAGGTTTTTGTAAAGATTAAACACGGTCTTCAAAGCATGTCATTGCAAATGGAAGTGGTGGTGCAAAATCTGGTGAAGTGTATGCAGGAAACAAATGAGCAAGCAAAGAATTACAAAGAGGGTAGGAATTCCTGGAAAAAAATATCACAATCTATTCCAGGAACACATGGATTTGAAAATAGAATGGGTATGTAATTATTGCCATGAAATGAGGAAAACCACACCCAAAGGTGGATGTTACGAATTATGTAGCGATTGTAGCAAAAAGGAAATGACAAGAAAGAACTTAAAGGAGATCATAGAAAGAAAAACCATTGAAGTACATCACTGGCAAACATGTTACAAAGAACTGTCAAAGTGACACTATGCCCTCTGAGCAGATGGGAGGACTAGGTAGAAAAAAGATGATCAAGAACAAGAAAGAAATGAAAAGGAAAAAAGGAAACCAGCGACAATGGGGTGTGGACGTACAGGTTATTATGCAAATCAATAAGCTGTCAAAGTGCATTAAAAGGAGCAATTTGATTGATGATGTCATTTGATGAGTACCTGTCAAAAACCCTGTAAATGAGCACATACGACTACTGTTTATTCTTTAATTTTGGCATAAACATTTATGAACAATATTTTCCATGACTGAAAGTATTGAGTACCTGTCATTGATGAAGTTTTAACCCAACAACTTGATGTATTGTTTGTTAAATAAAAGGTAAAATGTGTTACTTGAGTTGTGGTTAAGATTAAAGGGTTCTTTCAAGTACTAATGAGTCTCACTCTGGACAGGGGTAGTGATTCAGCGGTCTGAAAACTATAACCATGTATGATTTTATTTTGTGGCATGTTTTTTTTTTATTTCATGTACTTCATCTTTTTGTCAGCCAACAAATGTGATTGCTGTTGAAAATCAAAACTTATACAATTTCGTTAATAGTAAAAATGTCAACAGGTGGCAGGCCAAAAGAAATAAATGCCAGGTCAAAATTTGTATGGCCTGCCAAAAATTGAAAAAAAAAAATGGCAGCCTATACATTTTTCTATTTCAAGCTCTGTAATTAGCTATCACAGATGACATGCTAAACTGGAGATCTTGTGCACTGCCAGATGCCCTTGGGCATCATTCAGCGAGTCAGCCAATATTGAAGCATAGTAATAAGAGATTAGATAGCACATAATTTTCAGATTATGTCAAGGAGTGATACATTGATGGCTTTGTCATTAGGGACTTTACGATTTAGGACGCAACGGCTCTAAGTTGCTGCTGGAAGTAAATTTTCACACTAGATGCACACTGCGCATGCCTAAGCCATCGGTCCCACTGGAGTCATGTTGCCTTGAGAACACGAGTTTATGAATGTTGGGGTTTTGCACAAAACATGAGTATTAATCATTCTTGTGTGAAAGGAAATGTTATTATATTCTCCTAAACATTTAAGATTTATATCTTCCAATCACGTAGGTAGTTTGTGGCCGATTTAGATTGCAGAAATGTCCCGATTCTGACTTTTTTCAACATTGTTTACAGGTGTCTAAAGCATAAAAAATATGGCATCATCAACCCAACCTTCGATATGAAGTATTAAAGTTTATCACTTATAACATTTACAAAATCTTATACTTCTAAATGGCAACTAGGCTCAAACAGTTTTGTTGTATTTTACGCACTTCATTACCAAAATTTGACCCATGTATTAGCCAAGAAAAACCTTTTGATGTTTTGCTGAAGCACACTTGTCTGGCAAAGGTGCTGCAAAACTGTGAGAAGATTCTATTCATGCACTGTATTTTTGTCGGTTATGTTTCTGGACAAGCGACTTATTGTGTGTTGAGAGCTTACACACCGAAAAAAATTACATGAGGGGAAGCAATAAAAGCAAGAAAATATCAAATATCAAACATCAAACAAAGAATGGCACATGGTTGGAAGAACGGATCGACTTCAGTGTGTGTTGTTGTATGTTACTCAGCTACGCGATTGAAATGGTTAAAACGACGTTTATTACATTGGTGGCAGTGGTGGGATTTAAAGTGACCAAGAAATGAGTGATGGAGAACAGGAAATACCCGAATGCGCTGTAGGCTGTCTACTGAAAGAACCCGAGCCAAATCAAGAAGCCAAGTCACCACAAAAAAGTGCATCGGAGGAGGAGAGTCCTAAAATTCAGGAGCTGGTGAATACCTTATCCAAGGCCCTGAAGGAGAGCATGGTGGTTTCTAGTGAGATGGAATCCAGCAGGAATGTACGAGCTCTGCGTATTTGTTCAGTGGGTCTAAATTTCAAAACATGGGTTTCGCAGTTTCTTCAGTATGCAAATCTTGTACGTATCAAATCTTCAGATTTTTGAGCTTATTTGCTCACCTTGCTGGATCAACAGGCCTACAAAGTGGCTGAGCTTCTGAAGCTTTTGGGATTGTTAACCTTTGAGGAATTCACGGCACAATTGATTCAAAGATTTGATTTGGGCAAGACAAAGGAAGTTACAGGCCAGGTATCAAAGGCCAAATGAGGATTTTGGAGCATTCACAGATAATTTGATGGAGCTAGTGGAAAATGCCTACCCAGAGGCAGCTTATTCGTTCAAGCTGGAACTGGCAAGAGATCAGTTTATTCAAGGAGTGGCAATCAGCAATGATTTACAAGAAAAGGCTCTCATGAGTCAACTGGCATTGCTTGTGGAGGCTGTTTGTGTTGTTTGTCAGTTAGATAGTGTGCGTAAAACTTGTCAGGCTGTGCCATCTGTGGAAAAGAAAAGTCGGTGAATGTGCTGAGTGCTTCAGTGGATGGTGACAAAATTTCGACTGAGATTTGGGAGCTTAAGAAGATCATTCTAGGTATGAATTAGAAAATTCATGAGCTGGAAAGGAAATCTGAAATGACTTTGACTGCACAATGCTGCTACGAGGTGGTATCTTTTGCTTGCCATGAACCTGGCCATTTTGCTTGGAGTTGTCCACACAAAGAGGGGGAAAAGAGAGCTTGGGCCTGCTTAGGGCCAGGCAGTCCCTGTGAGGTCTGTCGTGGTGGACCAAGCACCAATAATTGCCAATGAGTTAAACAACCCTGCTTTTATAGGTAACAATGTACTTTTGATCATATCAGACTCTGGAATCTATATCAAAGGAGTTGTAAACCATAGTGTAACTTGTATACTGGTGCAACAGTTAGTGTTTTGAATGAGGAAACATGGAGAAAAAGTAGGCATTATAATCAAAATCCACACATCTAAGAACTCGCACTTTTACTAGCGATTCACTGAAAACAAACGCACATAAACAAGCTAAATATACAGGGCAGGAAACCAAAAGGAAATACAAATAAAACAAGCAAAAAAGACAGAAAATAATGAAACTTACAAGATTTGCGTGGCGACTACGACGACTAAAACATAATGACAACGGCAACTAGAAAACTAATGGCAGAAGAAGCTATATCACACAATAGAAGCAAGGGTGAAAAAATGTACACGAAAATATGAAATGGTATGTAACCGAATATAAATGGCGAAACTAATTGAAATAACAAATATACATGGAATAATTGAAAAACAGAAAATGATGCACAAAAAATGCAAAGGCAAAACAAAATATAGGCACTGTGACTACACACCAGCCCCAATGAACCAATTAATCTAATTGTTCATTAATTAACTGTAGACACGAGCTTGTTCTTAAGAAACGGAATTGTAAACACACAATAATTGCAATAAAGACTGATCTTGCAATAAGATCTAGATTTGAGTGTTCTCATAGTTCTCTGAAAACAAATTCTCTCGAATAATTAATCCAGTTCATCACTGACTTGCTGTTCATCATGCTCAAGGAAGCACAGTTTTGAAATCGGTTTAATGAGCGTTGAGGTCTTTGTACGATCTTCTGTGGATCTGACGCATCCATCCCTACCACGATGAACTTCAACAACTCGGGCCAAAGGCAATTTGCCTCAATGAACACCTCATGTTCATGTTCATGTTCTGGTGTTCTCTGGGGAAGTCTCTGAAGTGGTACTTTCTGGTGTGGGTCTAAGGGGTCTGACTTGGTTAGCCTCAGATGCAGGGTTCCCTGTGGCAAACATTTTGGGGGTGACTAGTCTGGTTTTCATGCTAAGGCCTCCCTGTCTCATCTTAGTTGGACCTTCGGCAAAAGTTAGAAATTCGTCTCCTTCGTCGTAGCATTGTAAAGTGAAATCTTCAACTTTCATTTGGTGGTGTTCTTGTCACCCTCGTAGGCCAAAGTGCTGAGTGAGTAGCCACCACATGGTGTTAAGTAGAGCTTGTGGAGTTCCTCCTCCAAGCTGGCCATTCTGCCAGAGGACTTCTTCCTCTTCTTTTCTCAAACTTCTGGATCGGTTTGGTCGCTTTCCTTTCCCCCGTTCTTGCAGTTTTGTGGCCTT
Source organism: Orbicella faveolata (assembly GCF_042242905.1). Classification (NCBI taxonomy): domain Eukaryota; kingdom Metazoa; phylum Cnidaria; class Anthozoa; order Scleractinia; family Merulinidae; genus Orbicella; species Orbicella faveolata. Next base: position 29,154,054 of record NW_028301576.1, read on the forward strand.
CCCTTCCAGGACTTTTCTGGAGTTAAGAAACTCCCTATCTCAGATGATGGACTTTGGATAGGCTTTTGATTTTAGATATCTCTCCAGTGATGCCTGCATTACTTTCAGGCAGTCGGACTCATAGTCATCCCCGTTTTCTTTTCATAATGTGGCATAAAACTTGCTACAGTGTTTGGTCGAGGACATCGCTTTCATACTCTTCTAAATTTGCTTGGAAGTTTCTTTCATTGGCCCACTTTTTGAAAACGTTACTTCAGTACTCTGTGCTTTTCCTGGTGTTTTCCTTTTCACTCTTGTCTTAATTCTTCTATGTATTCCTCGTCAACTATCTCGAAATGAGATGCCATTGTTACAGAAAAATTTTTAGCAACAACTTCTCGATAGCATAAGCTGTTGCTAAGAAACCTGAGGACCAAGCGTGAGCAAGTAGTTTTGCCCTCGTCACAACCAAAATTAAGAAGTACCCTCTTCATTGATTAATCAGCATTCAGTAATTTTGCCCTCTATTTTATTATTATATAAATAGCTCATTTCCTGAAGGTGCCCGCTCATACAAGTTTAACCATACTCGATTGCCAAAAAAAGACATCAAAAGTCACAAAATTGACGAGCTGTATGGAATGATTCAAGCCATGATTAATGTTTTAGACGATCAACAGTCAAGAGAATTGAGAATTCAAATAACGTGTTCTGCTGTTTATTTATATGATATTGTAAATAAATACTGTAAACGTCCATAGGTAAGCCGCACCCACAATATGGAAGCGCAGATTTTGGAAAAAATAGAAAGAATAAAGTTTAAAGTTCCAGTAGAGTTGTATTGCTATAAACAAACAAGGACAAACAATGAAGGTTTTGAAACACTGATATAGAAGTTGTTGCCATCTTTCACATTTATCAAGTCTAAAGAAAGTGAAATTTCATTTGTCATACGTTCTTTTTCGTTTGAATTTACAACATTTTTTCCTTAAAATGCTCTTTTGATCTGATTTTTCAAGATTATCACTTCAAAACACACCATAAAGTTGAAATTATGAATGAGTGCTTAGTAGCCAAGCTTTTTTTTTTTAAATGTGGGGAGGAGTCTGGGACAGGGCCAAACATTCGACTCTGCTGTTGGGGGATACTACGTCTATAAAGATGTTTGGAAACCTGCAATAGGTGAAAAACTTCATGCCGAACAGGAGCTTGATAATGCAGTCGACAAATTTGCTGTAAGGTGGTAAAAAAAACGAAACAGTTGGTCATTTACTTCACGAGTACTCACAAATTTTGTGTTATTTTCACACATGGCAGAGAGATATACGTGGAAAAGACTGGCCTTAGACGTCACTCCAAACAGCTAAGCAGAGGAATGGAGATTCCTTGTAGGTTGGTGATTAGTTGTTTGAGTAAAGTGAAAATTAATCACTTGAAAGAACTCTTGGAGAGCAAGAATTGCTGATAAACACTCAAAGACACAAATGGCTCCTTTAGGAGCCACCACTCATGAAAAAGTCAATAAACAACAGCAACATGATCTCAGTTTCTTTTATGTTTATTTCTCGACATCTTAAGAAGTTTTAATAATATTAATTATGTTCTTGAGAACTCCAAACACAGATGTATCTGTGGAAAAGTCGCAGCCTTGAGTTTTGGCTTCAATTTTGTGTAAAAAAGTGTGGCTAATACATGGATGTTTACAGTGCACATAATTATGGACATGGCGAAATGAGGAACAAATAGTTGATAAATAGAAGAAAGACATTACACAAGGCTGGGAGTTCTGCAGTCTTTTCCAGCCTTGGAAAGGGGAAGAAAAAAAGTTATTACAACACGGTGTATTTTTATTAAATCACCCATCCTAATGCGAACCCTGCCGAACAGACTAAAACCTCCAGTCACTGTTTACAGGCGATCCATTTTCCAAGTTGAGTGGCTCATAGCCACTTTGATTTGTTTCATAAAAGGTAATTTTTGTCTTTTGTTGTAAGTAATGTAATGCTTCCTCCAGGCTTAAGGAAGGCTCCTGTATTGTGAATTATTAAGTTATTGATATTTGTCTGGTGTTATTATGAATAAGTAAGTTTTACTACGTTAAATATTAGGGGCTTATACAGTTCCAAAAAAAAATGAAAAGCTGTCTTTAGGCAACTACACATCAAGAAGTACTCAATAATAACATAGCTCTACTAACCAAGAAAAAATATGGAGTAATGAGTGAGACAGTAAAGTGTACTTCTGCCATGGAAGTTAACACAGCAAAGGAGCTGCAATTCTGTTTAATCCTTGGATTAAAGTGCTAGTAGAAAATCAAATTCGTTCCAAAAACGGCAGGATTCTTACCCTGCAGTTTTGTATAGATGATCAGAAACTTATATGTGCTAATAGTGTTAATCATTACCTAAGTGATGATAGTTAATTGTTGATTGATGTAACAGCCCGTTGTTAAGCAAGTTATTTAGAATCGTATGTCAGTTGTAATCTCTTGTCGATCTGTTCGAACTGTTTTTTGGTTCCATCTCTGACCATCATGACTCATCAGGATTCTACCTCTCCCGTTCTTCCCCGACGCTCAGGCAGAAAAGTCAAGCCGAACAGGGATCCCGACTATGAATACATGCAAATGCGTATTGATCAACTCAATCGCGAATTAGCCGCATCAGGGCTATCGCCTCGTGCTCCGTTAATAACATCTCATGCTCACGGTTCTCATGATTCTCCTTTTTCGAGGCAGCTCTCTGATCCTCCAGTCGCTGTTCCATCCACATCTGCACTAACAGCGGAGATCGAACTGGCTCAACTGCAGCGAGACAAGTTGGCTCTCAAGCTGGAAGTTTTAAAGCTTCGCGCCGCAGCGGCAGAAACCAAGGTTGAGGGAGTGGAGTCGAAGCCAAGCACAACAAGAAAGAAGAGAACTATCGACTAGCCTCACGAGTTCTGCTCAGGTGTGCCCACTTTAGAATTCGAGAAGTTGGAGATGGCCGACTTTGTTGCTGGTTTTCTCGCCATGGTTAAGCCATATGAGGCCAAGCGCAGGGAGGTTATGCTCCAGCTTCTCGAGTTGTTAATGCACAAAGCCTCTAGCTATACTTGGAGGAGTGTTAGGGGATTTTATGCTCATATTGCCAAGCAAGTGGAGTTGTGTCGCCTGGAATTTGATGACGAGTCTCAAATCCGCGATTCAGCAACCATTTTCTTCAAGCATTCAGATTTACGGTCTTCCACTCCCCAGCCACGCTCGAATAATTCGGCTGGGGGCGGATCTTCCTCTGGTAGCGATATCATCAACAATAAATCGTCAAAGCCAGATTCTTCACAGGCCAAGGCTTGTCGTCAATGGAATTATCTCGGTTCTTGCCCCTGTGATTCAACTAGCGTGTCGTACGCAGGGCATCACAAATGTCGAGTCTGCGCTAAAGATCATCCTATGCTTCACTGCCCAAAGCGACGTGCTCCTATTCCTGAAGTGAACTTCAATTCTTCAGAGCCGGCGTGACTCGCGAGCTCAAACCCGAGTATGGACCCTTTTACGCCCCAACCGACTCCAGCTTTTCCTACGGACTTATCGCTCACGGACATCCCTAACACTAGATTTAATTCCTTTTCAGATGACTTTGCTGCGACCGCAGTAATTCAGCATATTCTGGCTTCTAAATCAGAGTTTCCCAATGCGTTTGGAGCTCGTCTACCCGTTACATCTCAGCTCAACATTCCCGCCTGGGAGTTTTATTTACGGGACTACCACGATACTCACGTTGTTGACTTTCTGCGCTTTGGCTGGCCGGTGAGTTATACAGCTGAGATTCTCCCTTCTTCTTCATGTAATCATCCCTCCGCGGTTGAATTTGCCGACCATGTGGAACATTATATTCACACTGAACTTGGTTATCATGCTATCGCTGGTCCCTTTCAAACCAACCCCTTACATCAGCCTTTGGTTTGCTCACCTTTACAAACTGTTCCTAAGCGGGGCTCTAACAAACGGCACGTTGTAATGGATTTGAGTTATCCACCAAATTCCTCTGTAAATAGCGGCATTTCAGCTTCAAGTTATCTTAACGAGCCATACAAACTGAGACTGCCCGGCATTGATCGTTTATGCCAGTTTATTCTTCAACACGGCCGCGGTTGTCTTCTCTACAAAAAAGATTTGCAGCGAGCTTACAGGCAACTCCCGATCGATCCAAAAGATTACAATCTACTGGGCTTTCAGTTTAATGGCAGACTGTATTTCGATACTCATTGTCCGTTCGGCTTACGGACTAGCGCTATGATATGTCAGAGAACCACATCGGCTGTTATTTATATCTTTACTCAACGCGGTTACACAGCAGACGTTTATTTAGATGATTTTTACGGCGCGGAACATCCCGATAGAGCATTCAACGCCTTTCACGAGCTTCAGTCATTATTCGATAGCCTAGGCTTGCAAGCTTCGCCTGAGAAAGACTGCCCTCCAGCTACAAACATGATCTGCCTTGGCATTGAAGTCGACACGACCACTTTTTGTCTTCGCGTGCCGTGCGAGCGTCTTGATGATTTGTCACTCGAACTGACACATTGGCAAACTCGAGACTCTTATTGTCGCAAAGACTTGCAATCTCTTCTCGGAAAATTGTCTTTTGTGACAGCATGTGTCAATTCAGGTCGTATTTTCATGTCACGGTTGTTAAACAATTTACGTACATTTCCATCTTCACGACGCACGGCGGTAGTTTCAAATGACATGAAATTGGACATTGCCTGGTGGCTTACGTTTCTTCCTCTGTACAATGGTGTTTCCTTCATCAAGCCAGATTCTTGGTCTTTTGAGGATTTACATTTCTCCACGGACTCTTGTCTTCATGGCGGTGGGGCTACATGTCTCGACCAATGTTTCTTCGTCACTCTTCCTATGAACATCGTTCAGGAAGCGGAGCATATCACTGCCTTAGAGTTATTTGTTTTGGTGCTTGCCGTTCGAGTGTGGGCGCCTACTCTCGCTCGCCGGCATTTTCTCATCTCCTGTGATAATGAAGCCGCGGTCACAGTCATTAACTCTGGCGTCACACGCGACTGTTTTATGCAACGTTGTTTGCGTCAGCTTTGGTTTACAGCCTCTTTACACGATTTCAAGATTCGTGCATCCTTCATTCCAGGCGACCACAACACCTTGGCGGACGCTCTAAGCAGATGGCAACTTAACTCCAAGTCTCAGCGTGACTTTTATTTTTATTGTAGTAAGCTAGGAATTCAGTATTCTTTTATCGAGGTGCCAGAACACCTCTTACGCTTTCAAGTATCGTAGTTTTCTTCTACCTTTTAGTAGCTTCATAAGTACTTATTTTCACTTTCTTCTATCTATTATAGGCCATTATCCCAGGATCCTGGTAATCGACCAGGTAAGAGATGAGCTTAAATCTCAGGCCTATGCCGAAACCACTCAGAAGAATATGAAATCGCATCTTGCTTCTTATCTTCGTTTTTGCGATAATTTTCATTTTCGTTCATTTCCTTTGGACGCTAATATCGTGTCTCGTTATGTAGCTTATCTTGCTTATGTTGGTCGCCAGTTCGGCACTATCCAGAACCATATTTCTAGTCTAAAACATTTTCATCAATTGTACGGTTTCGCTCTGGGCTGGGAACAGAATTATGTTTTTAAGCTTATCATCAGGGGGGCTAAGCGTTTTCTCGGTATGCAACTAAACAGGAAACAAGCCATTACTCCGTTTATGTTGCATCGCATGGCGCTTTTTCTTGTTGCTTTCTTTTCGTTTTTACGTAAATCTAATCTAGTCGTTGACAGCCTACGCAGTATTTCGTCCCCTAAGGTTGTCCGTCGCGGTCATATTATTTTCAAAGAGCACACGGCATATTTGCACATTTTTGAAACAAAAACAATTCAGTTCGCTCAGCGTTCTCTAAGCATTCCCTTGCCAGTTATTCCTGGTTCAAAGCTTTGTCCAGTCACTGCTTTAGAAACGCATCTCGAGTTGAACCAGGTGCCCGCTAGTGCTCCACTTTTTTCAGTGCGCGACAGTTCTTTGGCGTCCTGTCAGCCTATCACTTATTCACAGTTTTCCCGTTTTCTTGCTAGGTCTATCCAGGCAATCGGGGCAGATCCTAGTGCATTTTCTCCTCATAGTTTTCGGCGTGGGGGTGCTACTTTTGTCTTCGATTGCGGACTCCCCGCAGAATTTATTAAATTACAAGGGGACTGGCATAGCGACGCTTATTTAGTTTATCTCGAAATGACCGATAACCAGAAACGAGCCGCCGTAGATGCCATGGCCCAGAACTTACAGGGCTTTGGTCTCTAGCTAGTTTTTTCTATATATATATTTTTATTTTTTTTCTTTTATTCTTTAACTTCCTTCAATTTCATAGACACAGACAATCTAGTTTGGGTCTGGGTGTCGGAGTTTTATTTCGTCTCTTGATCTCAGTGTAACAATAAAGCTCCGAATTTATTCCCAAACTCTGGTCGTCTGTGTTTGAATGTAAACAATTGTGTTAATCATTACCTAAGTGATGATAGTTAATTGTTGATTGATGTAACAGCCCGTTGTTAAGCAAGTTATTTAGAATCGTATGTCAGCTGTAATCTCTTGTCGATCTGTTCGAACCGTTTTTTGGTTCACCCTAATTCCCTCCCACCCTTAAGGTGTCGGAGTTTTATTTCGTCTCTTGATCTCAGTGTAACAATAAAGCTCCGAATTTATTCCCAAACTCTGGTCGTCTGTGTTTGAATGTAAACAATTGTGTTAATCATTACCTAAGTGATGATAGTTAATTGTTGATTGATGTAACAGCCCGTTGTTAAGCAAGTTATTTAGAATCGTATGTCAGCTGTAATCTCTTGTCGATCTGTTCGAACCGTTTTTTGGTTCACCCTAATTCCCTCCCACCCTTAAGGTGTCGGAGTTTTATTTCGTCTCTTGATCTCAGTGTAACAATAAAGCTCCGAATTTATTCCCAAACTCTGGTCGTCTGTGTTTGAATGTAAACAATTTTTACACACCTAATAATGGTAACATTCAAATTATATTTTTTAAACTCAGATCTTTACTTGAACAGTTTCCCAGTGACAAATTATAGTAGGGAGTGATTTTAATTGCCCTCCTTCTAAAACCGATAAAGGAGGATGTGGTGTTTTGTCAAGAAAAAATGTTGCTAGTGAGATCATGCAATTAATGTGTATTTTAGATTTAGACAACGTGTGGAGAACACTACATCCAAAAGAAAAACAATTTACTTTGTGAACATCTGACTTGAAAATAAAATGCAGATTAGATGATTGGCTGATAGCACGTCATCTTTTACAAAAACCCCTATGCAAAAATGTGAAATCAAACTCGCTGCACATTGCGAATACTGGATAGGTCCCTCGGCAGAATTGAGAATCACCACCATCTCTTTCATCCATATTTTAAACTAATAATTTATGTTTTTGTTTCTTCATAATTATCCTCAGACTTTTGTTTTGATCTCCTAGACTTTACTGCTTAAATAATGGCCCAATCAAGTAGTTATTGTAGCGATTGTGCAAAAAGTTTGACTTTACTACAAAGTTTTGTTGCCCTTTCTGTAGTCCCAGGCACCATTTGTTTTTTTGCTACCTCTGAAACAGTTTTCAAACAGTTCATGGTCCCCTATTGCACCAAGAATTGCCATTGGTGACAAGTGCTATTAAAGACTGCATTCTTCTGACTTTCTTTAGCTTTCATTTTGTTTTATTTAACTGTCCTTTCATTACAGAAACTAGCCACTGATAGCCGACACTTTCCTACTGTTACGACATTTCTTGCTCATTTCTTTGCCTTAAAGGAATAAAACACTTCTTGTTATTCTCTTGGAGCCAAGTATTAAATTTGGCCTATTTCAACATTGTGGAGGTTCTGTTGACTCAGGTTTGTCCAAGCTAAAGTCAGTTTTCTGGATAAATGACCATAATGCCTGTCTACCTCATTACTAGCTAGCACATACATACAGGTAGGGTCCATTTCATATCTCCCTTTGAAGATGTATCGCAGCCCTTTTTTTGATATCCAGAAGTATGACTGAGTTTTTTTTCCACCACACAAACAAAACTGACAATTATCACCAGTATAAATTATTCCAAAGCATGTGAGCAGGAGCTGCTTTCTTTATTTCCACGGGCCAAGAAATTGTAAATACCTTGTAAAGGAAGTACCTCAACCTAGTAAAAGTTCACATTAAGTCTGTGCCCAGCAATTCCATTTTGGGCATTCCCATGCAGCTCAAGCAGGAAAATGCTTTCAAATTTGGGAGCTGGACAGTAAGGAATGGAGGTTTCCAATACCTTTACTATCACTGCATTACTGAAACATGCAAATCTTGTTGAGTAATCTATAATTGCCTTCAAGTCTCACGATTTAAATCACTTGTAGAAAGTCTTCAAACTCGACACATAGCAGGGAAATTAAAAGGAAATGCAGACAAAACTGTAGATAGAAAAGCTTGTTTGATGTAAGCTCAAGTTTAAATATACAACTCTAGCTGAACAGTGTTACGGATGGCACAACAAGACGCCATTTGCAATGCAACTCAACTCGTTTGATGCGTACTTCATGTAAGCTACATAGAACTAGAACGCACATGTTTACTCCAAATATGGTAAGACAAACCATATACGTAACATCTCCCTTTCTTTAAAAAAAGAAAAACTAATAAACAAATATCTGGCAAAAACTAGCCTAAAACAAACTTACACAAATCCACTTTGTTTCTGAAAGTGCTCTATGTCAAACTAAATCAGTTTATCCGAGCTTGCTAAAACAAACTTAAAGTGTTCAAAGTCTAGCCTTTGCTTAACGCTTCATGTCAAAATCTTTAAATCTTGAAGGGGGACGAACAGTCCGGGTTCTTGTCTTCTGAGGTGCTAACAATGGAACATTAGTCTCTTCAGCAACAGTTTCATTCAAGGAATCTTTGTCAGGCCTAGTAGGTATAGCAGGTAACTCAGGTACTCTAGGTGTCTCCTTGTGATTTACTCCTGACTCATGTGAGCTAACCTTGGTGCTTTGCTTTTCTGGTGTCGAGGATTCTGCTGCAGGTCTCAGAAACTGCCTGTTTCTTCGGAGGGTCTCACTGCCTGCTTGGACTACATATGACCTGTCTGACAGTTTCTCAACACAAGTAGCTGGTTTCCACGTTTGGTTCTTTCGCAGGGGTGCACTTCTGACTTCTTGTCCAATCTCTAATTCAGGTAACTGCTTCACATGACGGTCATGGTAGAACTTCGCCTTTTGCCTTTTCCGCTCTAATTTCTCTGTAGAATGTGCGCTTACTTTGGGACACAGAAGGCTTGACGCTGTTGGTAAGAGAGTTCGTGTTCGGCGCGACATAAGCCTCTGGGCGGGGCTGTCACCTATACCTTCAGTAGGTGTGTTCCTGTAGTCTAGTAGCGATAGCCATGGATCTTTCCCATCTCGGTCCGCTTTCTTAAATAGCAGTTTAACTGTCTTCACTGAAGACTCTGCTTTCCCATTTGACTTTGGGTAGTGTGGTGATGATGTCACATGGTTAAACTCCCAGCTGAGTGAAAACTCGTGAAATTCTTGACTGCTGTACTTTGATCCATTGTCTGAGACAACAGTGTCCGGGATTCCATGTCTACTGAATTGTTCTTTGAGTACTTGTATAACTGCATGTGAGGTGGTATCTTCAAGTTCACTAACTTCTACAAAATCTGAGTAATAGTCAACGACTGTGAGGTAATTCTTTCCACTAACAGTGAACAAATCTGTAGCCACTTTACTCCAAGGTCTGTCTGGAAGTTGATGAGACTGCATTGGCTGACTAGCATTCCTAACCTGAAACTCGGCACAGACAGCACATCTCTCAACCAGGGCTTTGACTTCTGAATTCATTCCAGGCCAGAATACGATGTCTTTGGCCTTTCTTAGGCATGATGCGACTCCTTGATGGCTTGAATGAATTCTTGAGAGCATCTCTGGCCGCATGGCTTTGGGGACAATCACTCCCTGACTCTTAAATAGAATACCATTGTGGAGTGAAATCTCTTCTCTGTAGTTCCAGTAGTCACGAACTTGTACTGGGCATTGCTCTCTTCTCTCAGGCCATCCCGTTAGAACAGTGGTCTTCAGGCTCTCTAAGACGAGGTCTTGTGCTGTGCACTTCTGCAGCTGAGTTAACCTTTCTGGAGCCACTTTGATGGAATCAAAGGGAGTAAGTGTTTCAAGTTCAAGAGCAAAAACTTGAAAGTTGTCTGTCATCTCCTTCTTGACAGCAAGCGAGGCTCGAGACAAGTGATCGGCAACATACATCTGTGCACCTGGCTTGTACTTAACCTCTAGGTTAAAGCGCTGTAGCCTCAACATCATTCTTTGTAGTCGACATGGAGCAGAGAGGATTGACTTCTGGAAAATGGACTGTAAGGGTTTGTGATCTGACTCAACTGTTATCTTTTTACGACCGGCGAGGTATTGATTGAACCTTTCGCAGGAGAAGACAATCGCTAAACACTCTTTCTCAATTTGAGCGTATTGTCTCTCAGTCTGTGATAGGGACCGTGAAGCAAAAGCAACTGGCTGGCCGTTTTGTAATAAAGCTGCTCCTAACCCATATTCACTTTCTCAGGATCTTCACTTTCTCAGGATCTGGCTGTAACCCATCTTTGGTGATCAAGTGTCCCATGAATCTGACTTCAGACTTCTTGAGGTTCAACTTGCTGCTGTTTAGACGCAGATTGGCTTTTCGAGCTTGCTCTAGCAGACGAATCAAGTTCTCGTCATGATTTCGATTTGCTTCTTCATCATTCTCTCCATAGCCCATGACCAATATGTCATCTCTTATCACTTCTACACTGGGAAGACTATCGAGCTTCTCATGCAATTTGCATTCGAACTCTTCTGGAGCCAGGTTGATACCAAAGGGTAGCCTCAAATACTTGTAATGCCCAAAGGGAGTCCAGAATGTTGTCTTGAGACTGCTGTTCTCATCTAATCCAACCTGGTAAAACCCATCTTTAGCATCTAAGGTACTAAACACTTTGGCATTGCTAAGCTTGGGCAACAACTCATCTAGAGTAGGCATTTGGTACTTTGGATGGATGACTGCCTTGTTAAGATCTTTAGGATCCAAACAAATCCTAATCTTATTTGGTGTTGCGACAACCACCATACTGCTAATCCAGTCGGTCGGTACTGTGACTTTCTCCACGATTCCTTTCCTTTCCAGATCATCAAGTTTGGCCTTGACCTTATCACGCAGGGGAACTGGCACTCGGCGCGGAGAATGCTGCACTGGTTTTACGCTGGGGTCTGTGATAATGGTTGTATCACTAATATGGCCTAACCCTTCAAAAACATCTTTGTACTGAACAAGAATCTGATCTCTGGTCAGGTTACTACTGCTTTTCAGGACATGAATGGACTCTTCAGGATCTATATCCACTTTGAGAAGTCCCAACTGCTCACAAGCCTCAGCCGATAAGAGGGGTTTGTTAGAACTCTTAACAACTTGGAATCTCAGGTCCAGACGCTTGCCCCTTCTCTCTGCTGTGAGTGTGGTCTCACCTACAGGCTTCATCAAGCTACCATCAAATAGCTTTAGCTGGGCATTGGACTTAGACAAGGGGGGATCACCATTCTGCAACAGCTGAACTAAATTTCTGTGACTGATCACATTACAAGTTGCACCAGTGTCCAACTGACATACTAGTTGCTCTTTGACTGCTCTTCTATCACAAAGGTAATACTGGATGTCAACTGTTTACCACTACCATTAATTGCAGTAATTTCTTCTATCTTCAATAATGATTCCTCAGACTCGTAACCTTCTGCCACTTCAGCGACATGAACCTTCTCTTTGCCTGCCTGACACACTTTGGCGAAGTGGTTCATTCTTTTACAATTGCGACATTGTTGACCATAAGCTGGACATTCTGTCTGCTTGGCATGCTTCTTTTGTTGGCCACAATATTTACATTTCCATTTTTTGTCAGGTTTCTTTGGATTTGGTGGTTTCTTCGGATGAGAAGGCATCTTGCCTTGCATCGGTTTACGCTTCACATGAACTAAGTTCAGTTCCTCATTGTTTTGTTTCTCATCCTTTTGAATCGACTTTAGCTGCTTATTCGTTATTTCACTTGATTTACACATGTCAAGAGCTTTATCCAAAGACAAATCTTTCTCTCTGAGCAATCTGGCTTTTGTACCCTTATCTTGTATTCTAATAACTAGCCTGTCACGTATCATTTCTTCTGCAAGTGCTCCAAACTGACACGATGCTGCAAGTTTTCTTAATCTATTGACATAGCAATCAACAGTTTCTTCGGGTACTTGAATGCAAGAGTTAAAGACATACCTCTCATAGACGACATTTCTCTTTGGTAGGAAATAGTTTTCCAGCGCCTTCAATGCTGAAGTTATCGTCAGTACTTCGGTGCCAAAATTCAGATTCAGGAAAATTTGCAGACACTCCTTTCCCATAACAGAACGGAAGGTTGCTAATCGGATCGATTGACTCTTCTGATCCAAACCCGTTGCTACCTCATAATCTTGCCATTGTTGCTTAAAAAATTCCCAGTTGCTCGTGATATCTCCACGACAAACCATAGCGCTTGGTACTGGAAAATTTGAAGGAAAACTGAGGACTTGAGGCGGCAGAGTAGGCTGTGGAGCTTGCGGTGGAGCTGGTGGTGGAGGATCTTGTTCGGTGTCTGACATCGTTTCGCTGGGTTTCAACGCATGTGGTCGATGTTGAAATTCGCTGTACGTACCGTAAATCAAGGAATCATCGCTTCGTTTCGCTTCAGTAACTGCTTTGACTGAATATCAACCAGAAGACGTAATCTTGAGTGCTGCAGCTCGCCATAAGATCAACAAAACACTTCTGACACCATGTTACAGATGGCACGACAAGACACCATTTGCAATGCAACTCAACTCGTTTGATGCGTACTTCATGTAAGCTACATAGAACTAGAACGCACATGTTTACTCCAAATATGGTAAGACAAACCATATACGTAACAAACAGTTGGGAAATATTTCAAAGACTTCCATTCAGAGGCTTCGCTATACATGATGGCAGACATGAAACCGTTCAACATCGCTATTTTCCACAGAAATTAGAGAAGAATAATTGCAAAGGAAAACTTCTCTTTTGTCGGTGTGAAGATGGGAGGTAATGAACTTTAAAATTTCCACAGCAAAATAAAAGCAGCCTACAATAGTTATCTCCCTAATAAAGCAACCAACAATGTGAAATTCACCACGCTCAGCAGAAAAATATCAGCCTGAACTTGTTGCTAATCTGGCACAAAGTTGGCCCCTCATTTCCTTAGTTCTTATTGTCTCAGAGCTGTTGCTAAAAAGTACTAATAGTGAATTAAAAAATTAAGCATCAAAGGAAAATCCTGAACAGAAATGGTGGCGAACCTTGCATTATGTTTGCGTTTTGCGCAAGCTCCCTACGGTTCTCAAGTGATTGACAGATTTCTCTACTGGGGCAATCATAGTAACCAGGAAAGCAGTGAGATCAAAGGTAGCTGCCAGCTCCCCCTGTTTCAGACAATGAAATCTACTTTAGAAATGTAATTCTATGGAATAACAAGCACATTTTAATAGACAGTACATCATTTTATTTGAAAGAATGGCATGAAGCTGGTATACTAGGAATCAAAGACCTACTAGATGAAAACAACAGATATTCTTACAGAGCATTGCACCGGTAACACAAAGGTCATGGGTTTGAATCCCGTTCAGAGCCTGAAATTTTTTCAGGTCATTTTTCCAGTAGTGTCATGGCTGCATTCGCATCTTTCATTCTTAGATTTCTTACACTTCATAAGTTTCTTTTAAAAACTGGTCTTGAGCTCCTTTTACTAGGTTATATGATCTAATATCAGCTATACCTTACAGATGGAAGTGTCCTTTGAGACCAGGATTTATCATGGTCAATCAAGGTATGGAACAAAATACAACTATAGAAATTAGCACAACCACTAGTAAAAAGGCTTACGATGTACTTATTCAAAGGAAAATTGCAGAACTGCTTGCTAGCCTTAGACTTTGTAGATAAGGAGTAGAGAGTTCCAAGCTTAGTACAATTTATACACTTCCATTTAAAATAACTAAAGAAACAAAATCAAGCATATTTCAATATGACTATTCATAATATTCTTCCACGTGGTGTGTTGCTGTATAAATGAAGATCGTAAACTCTCCTCTTTGCATACATTGTGACTCGTTAGAAACACTATTCTATGTGTTAGTTAACTGTATTGTAATTCAAACGTTTTGGTTTGAAGTAATAAGCCGGTGGAAAAATCACAGTAGTGAATGTTTACCTAAATCCTAAACTGCATATCTTTAATTATTACATCCTTCTTGGCAAGAGATACATCTTTCTCCAAAGAATTGAATTTAAACCGTCAAGCTTTTTTCACTTTCTTGAATTTGTTAAAGATAAGTTAATTGTCCAAAGATTGATTTTATATTCTAAAGCCCAAAAGGCAAAATTTCTTTTACTATGGAAGCCTCTCCTCTCCTTACTGTAAATGGTTATAACCTAACATACTATACAGTATGGGTCAAAGCAAGCCTGGATATATATTATGTATTGTGTTAGTTGTAATCTTAATTCTTGTAATATAATTTTTGTAACCTTAAGTTTTGTAGTGAAAGTGATTTAAGTGATGTTGTGATAATAATAAAAATGTTTGAAAAAAAAGCATAAAGTGGTAAAGGACAAAGAAAAATTGAAGAAAATCAGAAAGGAAGCCTAAAAGAGGTGGGGGAACAAAAAGGACCGCAAGAAAGCAACAAAAAATGGGCAGGAGCTTGTCCCTGGAAAACCCAGTTCCAAAAACACATAAGACACTGAATCTAAGAGACAAGTTGAACATTGCCACATAAGAAAGATAGATCCCTCCTTACTTGTGAAATTGGAAATGTTTTTGGGCTGTGGTACTTTTGGAAATTGCTACGTAGCTTATAGGGAGGTCGTAATTGGCATCAGAGAATTTGAAGCTGAAAAGTCATGATGGTGGTCATGACTACATGGTCATGACTACATGAAGAAGGACATTTGGCATGACAAAAAATTATCAGCCACCTTGAAGATCAATGTGGAATCCTTATTCCCTTTGGTATTGTAACAAGAGTGAGCTCCAACATCTCATTACAAAGTTTCAAGGCCATAAAGACAAAAGTGTAACTTTGTCCAACCTAATCAAGAAGAAAAAACTGGACAAACCAACTTGGCTTGGAATTTTGAAAGATACCGTCAAAACGTTAGACCACATACACTCTCGTGGCATTTGCACAACTATTTGAGGATTAACAACATTGTGATGGAATGGCGTGAGCAGGAATGGAAACCTTCATAATTGGATTCTTCAGCCAACTCTTGTTTTTGATCTAAATTTGTTGCAGTCATTTAAGACCCTCACTATTGTTGCCTTCATTATAGATTCATTTTCATTTGATGTCATATAGGTGGAATTCAGATTGTAGAGTGCTAAAAGTAGGAGTAGAAGATATATTTCAAAAGGAGTTTGCCAAAGCTTTACCAATAAACACAAAGTAGTGGTTCATAATCGTTAGGGCAGAGAGGTTTTTGATGTGCCACTTTCCTTTCCCAAAGATGAAAAACACAGTAAACTTTTTAGCATCAGGGAGCACTTGTTTTATCGCCGGTCACATTTCTCTACCATTGCCCTTTGCATCTTTAATCACCTGACAAAAATACTTCGATTTCAGATTTCTTTCCTCATGGTTGCTATAGTGGAATGCAATCCTGTTATAAAAGATTTCAGCAAAGCACATTTTTTTAAATCCTAAGACAGTAATGCTGTTATCTCAAGTCAAACAAAAAGAATACAGGAAGCGATATCCTCACATTGCCCCCGAAATTGTGAATGGGAGTCGTAGGCAGAGTTGTGCATCAGACATTTACTCGTTAAGTAAAGTTGTTTTAGCTGCATTGGATTTTCTTCCAACAGCGACTTCAAGGTTACTAAGGGTAGCATAAAGTGCAATTTGTGTAGAAGCTAATGAATGCAAGCATTCCTTTCCACTGTCATCTAGTTTCTCCTAAGATTTACACTTAACTTTCTTGTTCAACTTTTTCTGAGAAATGTCAGGATACATTGTATGCCAATATATGACTGGATTTATGAAAACTGTGTCAATACTTTGAACCAAATCACCCATATGCACTTTGATTTTGCAACTCTTAAAGGCCTTAAAATCCCTCTAGGTGATGGAAAAAAATAGAGAGAGAAGGGCAAGGAAGGGAAGATAACAGAGTGGAGGAAGTTAAGACTGACATTCCTGTATTGAGATGCCTCAAGATTATCATGTGATCAATGTTAATGTCATGCAATGGGTAGTGTCCTAGTTGCGTGATTTTCCCGTTTTAAATCTTGAATAAATCACTTCTAAATGTTCTGGGCCTGTGCAAATCTTTACATGGTGGCAGCGTCAGGATAGAACTTTTGTCAGATACCTTGGTGGTACGTTGATCAACCTGATTCACAAACAAGAAGGATGGTGACATCACATTTACCGCCGCTGTCACTGCTGGAGATACACAATGGAACATGGGTGAGAAATGGAAGAAATTTGAACTAGCGTGGAGAAACTATACATTGGCTACAGAGCTGGACGAAAAGGATGAGAAAGTCCATGTCACCACTCTACTAACAGTGATAGGGGAGGAAGCCTGAGAAGTGTATTCGACATTTACAGACTGGGCACATGAGGGTGACAACAAGAAAATTTAGCCAGTCTTGAAGAAGTTTGCCATGCACTGCGAGCCACAAAATGTACCTTTCAATCACTACAGATTCAACCACAGGGTGCAAGAGCTTAGAGAATCCTACGATCAATACAGAACAGCGCTACGCAAGCTAGCTGGGGGTTGCAATTTCGATACAATTACGCCTGAACAAATTCTTCGCAACCGCCTGGTATTTGGAATACGAGATCCAAAGGTTTGAAGACAACTGTTATGCGGAACAAGTCTAATGCTGAAGAAAACAGACAAAATTTGCCTCACATTGGAGAGCACAACCGAGCAAATGAAGGCTGTTGAAGAAAATCCCAAATCAAAACAAGTGAATGCCATAAATCAATCGAACAAGAGGGAACCATGTGGGGCAGAGGAAATGATGGTTTGGGTTTCAGCCAACAAAGGAATGTGGGAACTATGGAACACACGACATGAGGAGGAGAGAAAGCTGTCCAGCATTTAGAAGAACATGTTCTAAGTGTGGAAGGTACAATTTCTTTGTAGCCGTGTGCAGGAGCAGAGCATTGGTCGATGGAAACAATCACAGCCAAACAGCAAGAGTTGTGGAGCTTAACGAAACCGAAGAAACCAAGGGTGATAAAATATATGGCATCTCAGATATCACCACAGTCTAGCTTGATGATTCTCAACTGGTAACTCTCAAGCTTACGTCAGGAAACTACCTGCATTTCCAACCAGACACAGGCGCACAATGTAATCTCATACCTCTACACTTGTACAAGAAAGCACCTAAAGACCACAGCCTCAAGCACGTGAAGACATATCAGACAGCGATAGTAGGGTATTGTGGCTCGAGAATTCCTGTGGTAAGCCAAATTCAAATTCATGTCTCCTGTGGTGACAATTGAGTCATCTCGATTGTAAACTGGTTGATAATACAGAAATACGGCGGCTATTGGGAAGCAAAGCCTGTATTGAAATTAAAATTAAAATTATAGAGTACATCAACAATGATGAACTTCATAAACCAAGCACTGGGAGTGCTCTTGTTTACAATTTAGACAGCACCAGTGGTGAGGTATCAAATTACTCTCCCCTCTCCAAAGATGACCTCCTACAAAAGTACTCAAAAGTCTTCAGAGCAAATGTTGGCAAGATGGAAGGCAAATATTGCATTAGAATCGCCACTGAAGTAGACCCAGTACGGAATGCACCCTGCTGGGTGCCAGTGGCATTGAGAGACAAACTAAAGGAGACATTAGATGACCTTCAGTAGCAAGACATTATTGCAGCCATGACATTTCCTACTGCCTGGATTAGTTCAATGATGGTAGTACCCAAAGCAAATGGCAATTTGAGATTTTGCCTGGATCCCAAAGACTGAATCAAGCCATCCTTCGGGAACATTATCCTCTCCCCACAATTGAGGATGTAGCTACATGCCTTCATGGGGCTGAAGTTTTCACAAAATTAGATGTTCGAAGTGGATTCTGGCACATTGTGCTGGATGAGACGTCGTCATACCTTAGCACATTCCAAAGACCAATTGGGCATTTCTGGTGGAAAAGAATGCCTTTTGGAATTAGCTCAGCCCGAGGTATTCCAACGACGAATACATGAACTCATCGAAGGTCTGCAGGGTGTGGAGGTCATTGCAAAATGACTTTGTGGTCATCGGATTTGGACACACCCCATGTGGAGGCCATTCAAGACCACGACAAAAACCTTGTGAAATTCCTACACCGTTGTGAAGCCCAGGGAATCATCCTAAACACAGACAAGTTCACTCGTCGACAGAAGGAGGTGCCATTCATTGGACACAGCTACAGATGAAGGTTTACGTGTAGACCAAGCCAAAGTGCGAGCCATAGTAGAGATGCCTGCACCCACAGACAAAGCTGGAGTACAGAGGCTGTTAGGTCTAGCACAATACCTTAGCAAGTGTTTGCTGCATCTCTCAGATGTAACCAAACCACTGCTAGAGCTGACTCAAAGCAACGTGGATTGGAACTGGGAAAGTCCCCAACAGAAAGTGTTGGACACCTTGAAGAAAGCCAACCCCACCCCTGTGCTCCGGTACTACAACTTGGAGGAAGAAGTCACCATCCAGTGTGATACTTCACAATCTGCAACGTATGCTAATAAAAACACAGAAGTACAACCTGAGGATCCACTACAAGAAAGGAAAAGAGATGTTCTTAGCAGACACTTTTAGCAGAGCCTACCTCCCTGAAGTCAATTCCTGCAACTTCTCTCGAGAACTAGAAGACATCGACCACAGAATCTTCCTTCCCCTATGCAAAGTGTGCTGGCAGCAAATTATACATGCTTCCGCAGATGACCCAGTGTTACAGCAGTTACGCTACACCATCCAGAATGGTTGGCCTGAGAGCCAGAAGGAGACCCTTTGACTCTCGTGATGAGCTGACAGTTGAGGGAGATCTCGTTTTCAAAGGGCAGCAAACAGTAATTCCAGCAACCTTAGAGGGAACTCATGGTTGTTACACATTTCTCTTGCATAGGCATTGAAGGTTGCATCTGCAGAGCTTGAGACACCCTTTGCTGGCCTCAAATGGCGACAGAATGAAAGGAATACATATCCAAATGCGATGCCTTACGCATCAAAGTACTCCAGGTAAATAACCTCTACTATCACATGAACTGGTGGCATGACCATGGTCAAAGGTGGCTGCAGATCTTTGTGAACTGGATGGTACTATGTTACTAGTCATAGCACACTACTACAGCAAGTTCATTGAGGCAACCTGCCTTAACTCTATGACATCAAGAAGTGTTATTTAAGAGATGAAATATGTTTTTGCACGATATAACATCCCCAATGTCCTTGTCACTGACGATGGCACACAATTTGCATCAACTGAATTTGCGGTCTTTGCAGAAACCTGGTGTTTCAAACATCACACGTCATCTCCTTGTTACCCACAATCTAATGGGAGAGCAGAGAATGCCGTCCAGATGCTCAAGCGCCTCTTCACAAAATGCAAAGCATCAGGCCAGTCCAAGTATCTTGCTCTATTTGATTGGCAAAATACACCAATGAAGGGTGTTGAGACAAGTCGAGCACAACGCCTTTTTGGTTGCCGTTGCAAGACTGTTCCCATTGTCTGGTACACTGCTCCTACCTCCACACTCAAACAAAGGAGAAACAAGAGCTATAATGGGCGTGAAGCATCGGTAATAGCATTTTTATGACAAACACACTAGGCCACTCCAGCCAATCGTGCCCAACCAAACCATCTGTATACAGCTGCCAGGCAACTCCACATGGATAGCTGACACTTCCATCGGTGGGGTGGGTCCTCATAGTTATAAAGTACAAATAGGTGATTCTGTTTACAGCCGGAACCGCTATCAACTTATCTCACCCAGGAATGATGACCATCAGGCCAACCCTGACCCAACAGCACCAGAGGACCATGAAACCCAGTTTACACCCGGTATTTTCAGTAAGGAAACAAACCCCTCAAGTGAGCCAGTGGAAGCACCCACACGACAGAGTTCTTCAAGTATATCTAGCCACTGCAGATCCAGCCAACATTTTAAATAAACATATTACTGGTGGAATTTATTAGGCCAATTGGATAGTCAAGTCGGGAGAATATAGAACACAACTTGGCACATCCCTCATTAGAGGTTTCTGTCATAGATGACAGGGCATAGGCACGATGTGACATGGTCTTCAATGAACTGGCTTTGTAATGTTTGTCTACATGGCTTTCAAAATGCTAGACCAGTGTTGGTCAGCTTTCTGTAAACATGGGTTTCAAGTTGTGTTCCATTCTTAATTATCTCAATTCCAATGAAAGGGATCATATTATCAGCAGGAAGTTCCATTGGGTGTAAACCATTCAATGTAGTCAGAAAGTCAGCAGCAACACTGGTGTTAGGCATGCTAGCAAGAGTATCATCTACATACCTCTTATATAGAGAGGGCACCAAACCATCACGAGTTTTTCTCATTAGTGGGCCAAGAGGAGAGCCCATCACTACACCGTCAGTCTGCTCATATAAATGACCATCAAACTGGAAAAGCTGATTGGTGGTGGAAACTTCAAGCAGCTGTGCAAGTTCCTCTTTCTCAAGATTAAGATGATAGGTTTGATTAAGCCAATCATTGGTAATGGCTCTCTCAACCAGGATGTTAAGTCTCACTTAGTCTCACTTAACGGCACATTGGTAAAATGGGCCATCACATCATAGGAGACCAGTATGTCTTCTTCATTCATAATAGAACAAATTTCATCAGCAAATTCAAACACATCATTGCATTTGACAATAGGAGAATGCATACTAATCGGTTCATTCCTGTGGGTTGATGTCCCGCAATTTTCCACGATGCCAGATGATTTGAGGGTTTGGATGCCATTTTGGACTGGCTTTGTGGCACATAGCCTCGGTCTGATGTGATACCTCACTTTGAATAATAGCGACGTCTTACATGAAGTGCTACCCGTGCATTTCCATGTGCTTTTCTTCGTTTGTTTTTCTATGTAGGAATCGTCACAGTTTTCCCCAAGGTTAGTGAAGTTGTGTTGATTTATTCCAACTATTACCAGCTAAAATGTTTAAAGGTACTTATCTAAGCACCAGAAAGTTGTGTAGTGCTGTATTTTCTCCAAAACTGCCTGGGTAACATATCGATTTGTGATCTGTGTCATCCTTCAGGAGTCAGCTGATTTTCTTGGCGATTCAACTTCTCTGTGAAAATGAACTTGGAAGGCTTGACCATAATAGCTCAAATAAATCAACACAACTTCATTGACCGTGGGAAAGACAGCAAATATTCCAACGTAGCACAGCAAACTACAAAAAAGAAATGGCAATGCACACCACTCAAGGGTTTTCACTGCAGGTCAGCTTAATAGGCTCTTAATTGATGTAAGCTAGGTGTAAGCTTGCATGTAAACTTAAGCAAAAAAACGTTTTAGCTCTTGCAAAAAAGGTTCATTTTGTGACCGCTGTCAAGTTCACATTGCACAGCAGTAATGCACACTTAAGTCGGGACCACATTATGGCAGCTTTGGCATCTGTCTCAGTTGAGGAAGCCTTAGAGGAAGTGTGGAATGTAGAGGAAATGGATGAAGAGATAGGGTTTCTGCCTCTAGAAGACGTTTTAAAGATGTGCATGGATAATTTCAACTGTTTACAGCAATCAAAATGCAATTATACCAGCTTTCAGGAGGATGTGAAGGGAATGCTATGGAAAGTTTACTGGAGGCACAAAATGGGTGTAAATGGCACGAATAAAGTCCTGATGTCTTACGTTCCAGTTTCGCCTATGGTATCATCCGAAGTCTGTGTGTGGTTAAAATCGATCCACAGGCGACTTTTAGTGAATCCACGAGCAGCAAATCTATGGAGCATAGAAGTAAGGCGAGACTTGATTGAAGAAATATTTCTGCATATCAGACACTCCATTCAAGAGGGTGTTTCAGCCTTTGGGGACAGTAGAAAATAACAGGATAACCTTCACGTGATGGGCTGATAACCAGACGGGCTTATAAGCAGGAGGGCTTATAAGTGGCAGTTTACAGTATTGGATGTGTGATATTATCGCTTTGCTTAATTCAGCTGCATTATTAATACCAATTTATTTCAGTTTTATAAATTTCTTATGTTACGTTCGCAGCCAGGTAGAGGTCCTAAATGATGACCCAGATACTCTGTTCTACAAACTTGGAAGAAAGTACAAAGAGCGCCAAAGTCCGAAGGTGGTAGCTGAGGTCCTGAAATGCCCTCCTGTTGGAAAGATTTGTAGTGCTAAGCCAAGAAGATACCAAAACAATGCTGCTTTCATAATAAACACAAGTTTCTTGGACAATCTAGATGACTGCTTAAGTGACGACTTGGGGCCTTTCAGACACAATGGTCAACAGCGTTGGTTCTTTGTTGCAGAAGAAAATGAAGGTTTTATTGAGGTTGAACAACCTACTACCATGGAAGAGAGAGTCTATGTTTTGGAAAAGAAGTACTGGGTGCACTTGAAAAGTGATGATTTTGGTAGACAGCTGTGGAGAATGTGACTGAACTGGACAACCTGTGAAGTACATAATGGTGGAGTACTCCTTCACAGGCTAAAAACATGGCATTGACCTTGTGCCCCATGGAAACTCCAAAGAAACACAGAAGTCCTTCCTTCGCACTGAGAAGAGTATTAAGGAAACGGTAAAGATGGTCAAAGATGGAAAAAACCTTCTGAAGTATATGACGCTGTATTTGAGGAAAAGGGAGGCTTGATGAAAGCAGAGTCCCTTTGATCACTTCCTCGCCAAAATCAAGCTAGCAAATTCAAAAGCACACAAAAGGAAAAGACGGAGAAGGATGAGTTGTGGGCCATTGCCAATATGTCTAAAGAGGAAGCAGAGGAAGGAAATCCTTTTATCAGGTTTCGGGACTGTTCCACTGGCAATGTGTTTCTGGCAGATGACAGGCAATTGGCAGACCTTGGACATTTTGTACCAACCCTCAGCAGTTTGGAGTCTTGGGCGTTGACACTGTCTTCAACTGTGGTAATTTTTATGCTACACCAACCACCTATCCGCATCTGCTGCTGGTGGACAAGAAAACAATGAAGTCTCCGACAATGCTGGGTCCCGTGGCTATTCACAAGCGTTTAAATACGGCATGCTACAGTTACCTTGCAGCTCGATGACAAGAGTTCAACCAGCATTAAGAAACATCCAGTCAATCGGAAGCGATGGTGTTAGGAAGATTTTCAATGGGATGAACAAGCAATTTCCTGCCTCCAAGTGTGTGCTGTGTAAAAAGCATGTTGAAGACATCGTGAGAGGTAAATTAACGAGCCTAGACATTACTACAAGCAACCAGCAATCCTTTATCACTGACATTTTTGGTAATGTTGAAAACAGCAAGAGAGGCCTGGCTGATTGTTCATAGCCTGTACAATTTGTCGAACAATTGGAATTCCTGAAAGGCCATTGGGATCGAAAGTAACTCAGCATACGGAATGTTGAAGAAGCCCAGTTCCACTCTTGGTTCCTGAAGTACAAAGCAGACGAGATGAAAGAAAAGATGTTGTATCCTGTTCGCAAGGATATTGGACTGGGATACTACCACTACTTCAACAATGCAAACAAATCCATCAATAACACTGTAAAACGGAAAAAGGACTACAAACAACGTAAAGCTGTTGTGGAATTCGCTGATGAAGAGAAATCAAAGACATTCAACAACAAAATGTTGAACGGGCAATCATTGGCGAAGGACCATATCGTCTGCAAAACGAGTACTGCAAACACTTGGAGGTAAATCTGGATGATTGGTTTCACAAAATGAGTCCTACACAACATCAGTGGCATATCGAGAAGCTAATGGCCACAGAAGTTAAACCCGTAGAAGCCAAACAAGATGTAGCACGGCCAATACCACCAGATCCTGGTTGTCACATGTCACTTTCATTTGGAGACTCTGGGTTATCAAGATTAGTACATGCAGCATCCCGGCTAAAAGCAAGCCAATTGGTTCAGAAACAAAACTCTATATACCCGGCCCCAGGCACCCACCAGCATGAAGCATTCTTTGTAGAAAGCACAAGTGGAGGACCCTCCAAGCCCAATTATGTGGTCATGAAACCTACCGGTGGAGTTGTTTGCGACTGTGAAAAGTTTCAGGAAACAAGTCTGTGCAGCCACTCCATTGCTGTGTCCAAACAAAATGGCAAATTGGCACAACATCTCCAGTGGTTTAAAGAGGCAGAACAACAGCTTAATCTGTCTGTGGTGGCTACTAGAGGAGCTCCCAGCAGTACTGGACACAAACCCGGAGCAAAAAGACCTCGTAGCAGAAACAGAAATCCCACTTCAAGGAACGACAGCATTGCTATTGATGACTCCCCAAGAGTAGAGAGGACCACAATTTGGCAGAATGAAAACCCTTTTCAACTGATGTTCATCACCCCAAACCAGAGGAAGTGTATCACGTGCAAGAAAGCGTTCAACAAAGGAAGCAATACACCATTTAACCTCTGCCTCTCTCACAAGGAATGATACCAGTATCCATTCAAAGGTGACTTCAATGACATCCAAGAAAGTGTGGGTGCAAAGAACTTCTATTATCACCTTGATATCTCTTGCATACGGGCTTGTCACCCTACTTTCCAGCCTGGAAACATATCGATTCAATAATCTTTAAGAGAAAACCTAAAAGAAAGTCACAGGCACCTGTTAAAAGATACCATGGGAATCTGATCTGAAAACTTCGCAGTTGTCTTCATAGGAAAGGACTGCCATCTTATTGTTAAAGCTGGTTTTCACTGGGCAGAATAAATGTAAGGGTGTAGTGTATTGAGCCAGCGGTTGACATTATGAGCATGCGCACTTATGTGCATTCTGTTCCATGTGCTTCGATCGAAATAAACCAAATACATGATAGTGGCGACGAGGATGAAGTCGTAGGAAAACGTCGAAAATATGACTGCTATCGGGAAGATAGAGAGTTTTGATGAGACACAAGAGAAATGGGAAACTTATGCGGAACATGTAGAACAGTTTTTCTTAGCAAACAACATCGATGAGAACCGCCAAGTGCCAACCTTGTTAAGCTTGATCGGCAGCAAAATGTACACATTGTTGAGGGACCTTCTTTCACCGGATAAACCAGCCACGAAGAGCTTCCAAGAGATCGTCACGACCCTTCAGCAACACTTAAGTCCTAAACCATTGGAAATAGCAGAACACTTTTGTTTTTACAAACGAAATCAGTGAGAAGGAGAAACCGTGTTGGCCTACGTAGCAGAACTGAAGAAACTAGCGACTCACTGCAATTTTGGCGCGAACCTTAACGAAGCTTTACGGGATAAATTGGTCTGTGGCCTTCAAAATATGCAGATACGAAGGCGTTTGCTTTCAGAAGCAAAACTGAAGTATTCCAAGGCTTTGGAGATAGCCATAGCGATGGAAACTGCCATTCGTGATGCTTCGGAATTGCACAGTGAGCTGCACACAGAACCTCAAGGTGACAAGATCTCAGATAACAGCAAACCACCGCCACCACCGCTGCCACCGAACGTCATGCCTAAGGGTTGCTATCGATGCGGAGGAGACTTGCACGCATCACACAATTGCAGATTCAAGGACCAGACATGTTATCATTGTGGGAAGGTGGGCCATATTTCCAGAGTTTGTAACTCGAGACAACAAGGTAAGCCAAAGCAACCACTCAAAACACCACAAAACACTCAAGTCCATACTGTTCAGTACAGTGAAAGTGATGAATTTGAAGATGTGTTAGGAAGCATGAAGATACACAATGTGAAGAAACCGAGCAGTGATGTAATCTGGGTAGATCTGAAAGTAGAAGGGAAACCGTTGAAAATGGAACTGGACACAGGCTTGGCTATGTCGATCATTCCACATGATTTGTACGAGGAGAAATTTAACGACAAACCCTTGCATAAAACTGAACTAATGTTGAAAACCTATACGGGGGAAAGCATTGTTCCACTGGGAGTGCTTAAGGCAAATGTTGAGTACAAAAGTCAGCAACCTTTACTGTTGGATCTGTATGTGGTTAAGAATAAGGGCCCTGTGTTGATGGGAAGGGATTGGCTCTACAAGAGACGCCTGGATTGGTATGCTATTAAATCACTGAAAGCTTCACAAACCCCACCAATTGCTAATGAACGTCTGCAGACCATGCTAGGCAAATACACTGATGTTTTTGAAGATAAACTGGGAACATTCAAATCAGCTAAGGCAAGGCTAACCCTCAAAGAAGATAGCCAAGCTCATTTCTGCAAAGCTCGTGCCGTACCTTATGCCTTGAGGCCCAAGGTTGAAGAAGAACTGAGAAGACTTCAGAATGAAGGTATTCTCACGAAAGTTGAGTGGAGGACTAGGCAACGCCCATTGTACCTGTCCCAAAGAAAGATGGGTCTGTCAGAATTTGTGGTGATTACAAAGACACAGTGAACCCAGAACTACAAGCTGAGCAGTATCCTTTACCCCGCATTGAAGATATCTTTGCAAAGCTTAGTGGTGGGCAGAAATTCTCAAAGATTGACCTTCGTCAGGCATACCACCAACTAGAGATGGAAGAAGATTCCAAGAAAT
Organism: Orbicella faveolata; assembly: GCF_042242905.1. Lineage (NCBI taxonomy): Eukaryota > Metazoa > Cnidaria > Anthozoa > Scleractinia > Merulinidae > Orbicella > Orbicella faveolata. Next base: position 29,180,855 of record NW_028301576.1, read on the forward strand.
ACCTCACCATCAACACACACATGGGCCTGTTTCAGTACAACAGACTGGTGTTTGGCATCACATCATCACCTGCAATCTGGCAGCGCACCATTGATCAAGTGCTGGAAGGAACATCTGGCACAAGCTGTATCCTTGATGATATGATCATTACTGGCAAGGATGATGCAGAACACCTGGCTAACTTAGAAGAAGTTCTATGACGGCTTCAGCTTCATGGGTTGAGAGCAAACAAGGCAAAATGTGAGTTTTTCAAGGAGAAGATAACTTATTGTGGACATGACATCGACAAAGATGGCCTACACAAGTCAGCAGAGAAAGTAGAAGCAGTATTGAATGTGCCACGTCCAAACGATGTAGCTGAAGTGAGATCTTTTCTCAGGCTAATCAATTATTATCACAGGTTCTTGCCTAACCTATCGACAGTAGTGCATCCCCTGACACAACTTTTGGAGAAGAATCATCAGTGGAAATGGACAGAACAGTGCGAGATAGCATTCCACAAGGTGAAAGAAATGATCACGTCAGAGCAAGTTTTAACGCATTATGATCCCAGCCTACCACTAAGGCTTGCTTGTGATGCATCCTCTGTCGGTATTGGAGCAGTGCTATCTCACGTGATGCACGATGGTAGCGAGCGACCCATAGCTTTTGCTTCAAGGACACTCACCAAAACTGAGCAAAAGTATGCACAGATTGACAAAGAAGCCTTGTCAATAATCTGGGGGGTAAAGAAGTTCCATATGTATTTGTTTGGCCGCTCTTTCACATTGTACACAGATCACCAGCCCTTAACGTCAATCTTTCATCCGCGGAAAAGCATCCCTGTGGTCACTGCAGCTCGACTGCAACGTTCCTGGCGGGCTATGATTACACCATTGAATACAAGAACACTAAAGTTCACAGTAATGCCGATGGTCTTTCCCGCCTTCCACTCGTAAAGGAATCCAGAGATGAAGAAGTTGTCGACCCTGTGGGTGTATTTAATTTGATGCAGTTTGATCCGCTGCCAGTCACAGTGGATAACGTTAGACAAGAAACACAGAGAGATCCTGTTTTGGCTCAAGTGTATGAGATGACCAGCAAAGGTTGGCCACACAACACTGCTCCTGCACTCAACCCCTATTTTATTAGCAAAGATGAGATCACATTACAATCAGGCTGTCTGATGTGGGGAATAAGAGTCGTAGTACCTCCAAAGTTGCGCCCTCAAGTTCTCGAGGAACTGCATCAGGGACATATGAGGGTTGTGAAGATGAAGGCCCTCGCCCGAAGTTACATCTGGTGGCCTGGAATAGACAAGGAAATTGAACTGACGGTTAAGTCCCGCTCAGGTTGCCAACTAACACAGAGGGAGCCCAGTACAGTACCGGTACACGCATAGGAGTGGCCTTCATCCCCCTGGCAACAAATTCGCATTGATTTTGCAGGTCCGTTCCTCAACAGCATGTTCTTGGTGGTAGTGGATGCACATTCAAGATGGCTAGAGAGAATGACTAGTACAACCTCAGAGAAGACCATTGAAGTCCTTCAGAAATTATTTGCCAGATATGGAATACCAGCCCAGTTGGTAAGCGATAATGGTCGCAATTTACATCAGAAGAGTTTCAGCAATTCCTTAAGAGAAACAGAATCAAACACATCACGTCAGCACCGTACCACCCTGCTACCAACGGGCTGGCGGAATGCGGTGTGGGGAGCTTCAAAAGTGCGATGAAGAGCGAAACTGAAGTGAAATCCTTGAATCTTAAGTTGGCAAGATTTTTGCTGGCTTATCGGAACACTCCCTACTCAACCACTGGAGAGCCACCATCCCAGTTGTTCTTGGGAAGAAGATTATGCACTCGACTGGAGCTTTTAAAACCAGATCTCAGCGTCCAGATAAACAACCATCAGATAGACCAGTCTGTCGCCAAGGGTGGTTCTGTAACGCAGCATTTTTCCATTGGCCAGAGAGTAATAGCACGAAATTACAATGGAAAATCAAAGTGGGTACCAGGTATTGTGCGTGCACAACTAGGACCCCTGTCTTAGGAAGTGGAGATTGGGCCTAACTTAGTTTGGCATCGACACACAGACCAAATCAAAGATTCCAATGTTCCTGTTGCAGACAACCATACGCCAGTTATCCAGCCGTTGCTGTTCCCGCCCCCAGTCGAATGCCATGGTGACCAAGTAGCTGAGCTGCCTGAGCAGACAGAAGCCGTCCCACGGGAAACGTGTTTTCAGCCATCCAATCCAGCGGCTAAACCTTCAGTTAGCAGCCCGCCGAGCCAGATTGAACATGTTCCTGTTAGAAGATACCCTACTAGAGAGAGGAAGCCCCCAGCCCGACTGGACCTTTGAACATTGAACTGCCCATTTCTAGGGCTCTGACTTTATTTTTAAGAATAGCATGTTGTGTTGAACTTCTGGGGGTACGAGACTGGCTTAAGGGGGAGGAGTTGTAGTGTATTGAGCCAGCGGTTGACATTATGAGCATGCGCACTTATGCGCATTCTGTTCCATGTGCTTCAATCGAAATAAACCAAATACATGACAAGGGCATAAGAACGAATACACTCTCAAAGCTCATTTTTTATGATGTTCTCATCTGCCACAAGCATAACGACAAGAAGAACAAGCAGTTTTGTTTTTCTCGTGTTTATGCGTTACTTATGGGTATTGTGCTTATGTTAACTCTTGTACTCATGCATTTGCTTATGCCCACTGAAAACCAGTCTTTACTGAAAGGACATTGTCGCCATAGTGTCAAATGACATTGTTGTTATATGGTTGAAGGACGTACTCTTACTGTTTAAGGGCATTCAAGGATGATGTCTTCATGCTTGTTGTTAACAAAATTGTGTTTCTTTTTGTAGCTACTGCGCATGTGCAAGTAGCTACAATGCTGTCGTTTTGATGGATAGAGTCGATTTTACGAGGGCTTTCGGAGACCTTCGGATCATGATCAATTTTCTTAGCACACGATAATGCCGGTAGTAAATTTGATAAGCATCCAATTTTGATAGACTTTACAGGTTATAAAAACACAAACAAACTTATTGTTTAGAGCTTTCTTACTTTGAATCTGGTAGTACGTCTTTTTGTGTCAAATACATAAATACTAGTGTAACAAGCGGATTCACCGACCACTTTCCGTAAAAGTGCGATCTCTTTGTGTAAAAATATTGACTGTGAAACACATCTCAAATACACTCTAAAAAACTTGCCTTTTCAGGCAACATGAACTCCCTTATGGAAATAGATACGGTCCTTTGGGAAATAATTGATTCCGAATTGAAAAGTAACCCTACAGTCGGTTCTGTTATCATGGTGAACACTGACAATGGGTTTTTTGATTGCCATGCTGAACATGCAGACCAAAATAGGTTGCTGGACACTGACATAAACTTGAGTACTGTGTCTTATTTGAGTGGTGATGATGAATTATTAATTAAGTGTGATGAAAATACATCCTTCATGTGTGATACCTTGTCATCTGTGAATAAAATAAATTATGGAAAGTATGAAAATATTCGAGTGTGAGATCCTCGATCACATATTCGTTTGGGTTGCAAGGTCAGAGATAGGGAACCATCCAGAGTTGGACTAAAACGTGTTCTTAAATCCTTGAAAATTAGAAAATCGAGACCCAAATGTAAGCGTTTTATTAGAAAATCAGTACCTGTTTCATCTGTTTTATATAGCATTGCTTCTAACTATAAAGAATGGAATATCACATTTGCTAAGAATCAAGACAGCTTCTTTAGCAATTATTTTGACAAAGCTCTAATTCATACAATGAAATATAATGCATCAGAAAGAAATATATTGCTCAGTGGGGATATTGAATTAAATCCTGGCCCAACAACAACAAATACCAACTCATCTCAAATGATGTGTAGAGAAGGTTCCAATTCTGTTTTTAACAGCAGATTATGTAGATACGGATTAAGGGCACTAGAGGTTGGAGGAATGGGTAATTGCTTATTTAGAGCCATAGCACATCAGATATATGGTGATGCAAATCATCATTTAGAAATCAGAAGAACTGGTATTCAGTATTCGCAAAATAATCCTGATTGATTTATAGAAAGTGCTGTTGTAGATAACACATCATGGTCTGAATACATAAATAATATGTCTATGGCAGAACATGGGGTGATCACATTATCCTACAGGCTATAGCACAAACTATGAACTTAAGAATTCATGTCATAGAGTCAAGTCAAACCTTTGCTGAGCTTACATTGGTTCAAACTCTTAATTTGTCTGAAACAACAAGGTCTATATATATAGGACACATTGGAGAGTTGCATTACGTCTCAACAAGAGGACTGTTATCTGAAATTACCTCACCTGAAGTTGTCAAAAGAAAGTTGTTTGAAAACTCTTCTGAAGCCACAAATGCTTGCAAAAGAAAATGCACTAATCTCAGAGAAAGCCAAATCAAGTCAAGTAGCAGGGTTGAAACTCGTTCACATTCAAATGCATTGTCAACATATGATGATACAAATACTGATGATAGTGTTAAAACAACATATCATGCCAAAGAGAAATGCAGAGAATGAACTAAGTCTCCTGCAGAAAAGAAGGCAAATCGTAACCAGTACCAAAAAGGCTATAGGGAAAAAAATGTCATCTGACCAAAAGGCAAAACAAAATCAATACCTAAAAAACTACAGGTCAAAAATGACACCTGATCAAAAGGCAAAACGTATGGAAACGCAAAAGGCCTATAGATCAAGAAAGAAACCCATTGAGCCAGCCATCTCAGAGTTCCACGACATCGCTTCAGAAGGTCCTGTCTATATATGTTTTTGTTGCAATCAGCTATGGTATAAGCAAAGTGTTCTAAATGCAAAAAAGCTAAAAGATCTCAATCCTGTTATCCATGAATATTTCAAAGAAAAGAGAAGGACTGATACTGCTGAATGGGTTTGCAAAACATGCCATAGCCATTTAGTAAAGAATAAAATTCCACCCTCTGCTGTCGTTAACGGTTTGGTATTTCCACAGAAACCAACATTCTTCGATCTCAATGAATTAGAGTGTAGATTACTAGCTTCAAGAATTACTTTTCAAAAGTTAATGCAAGCTCCCAGAGGAAAACAACTTAAAATACATGGCAATATCGTGAATGTTCCTGCTGATGTAGCAAGCACAGTCAGCATGTTACCACGGTTACCAAGTGAGGCTGCAACAATGTTTTTTTTTCTTTAATGAGTATACTTCTGAAACAGTGGAACTATACTAGGAGTTGAAAATAACATAATAAAAGCACGTAATAAATAATTACAATATGTATATATACAGTGAAAATTATAAGTTAATAAAGGATAAAATAAAATAGATTAAGTATAATCTTGTCGAGATAAGTTAGGACGTCTGAATATACATTATACAAAAGATTTAATGGCTGCAAGAGCAGTAGTCTTAAAATTATTTATATTAACATCTTCATAAATAGGTAAATTGTTCCATGCTACTATTGTCCTTGGATAAAAGGAAAACTTATAGATGTCATTTGATACATGGATTTGTTGGAAAGGACGACTGTTCGGTAATCTGGTGGCCCTTGTTATTTCGTGGACTTCAGGAGGAAAGCTAATACCAACATGTCCCATTAAGATCTTGTAGAACATAGTAGTTTGAAAGAGGAGTCGACAATCTTTAAGGGAATCCCAACCAAGATGTTCAATCATTGGAGTAACATGACTAAATCTTGAATAGTCATTTAATACAAATCTTGCTACTTGGCATTGAACCATCTCTATTTGAGTGATGTTCTGTTTGGTGAAAGGGTTCCAAGCGCAACACGCATATTCGAGTTTTGGGCAGACTAGCGTGCGATAGGCCGTATCTTTGACTTTAGTATCACAATCACTTAGAATACGATGCAGTAGCCCAAGAGTAGAATTTGCCTTTTTACAGATCTGATTGATATGCTCATTCCAGGGCAGATTGTCTGTCACGGTGACTCCAAGGTACTGGGCTGAGGAAACTCTAGAAATGGGCTGGCCAGCCAATCAATATTGGAACATAGTTGGAATTTTCTTACGCGTTATACCAAGTTGATAACACTTCTTGACATTAAAGTTAAGTTGCCAAGTGTTTGACCAGAGTGACAATTGTTCAAGATCATCCTGCAGAGCCCAACAGTCCTGTACTTCACGGATTTCACTATAGAGGATGCAATCATCTGCACAGAGGTGTAGACGTGACTTTACAGAAGAAGAGATGTCAGTTATATATAGTAAAAATAATACAGGGCCCAATATTGAGCCTTGCGGAACCCTGGAGAGCACTGGTTTGGAAGAAGACTGAATGCCATTTACTGACACTGATTGGGTGTGGTTTGACAGAAAAGCTTTAATCCACATAAGCATGTTCCCACGAATACCATAGTAGTCGAGCTTCATTAGAAGTCTTTGATGGGGGACAGAATCAAATGCTTCAGAGAAATCAAGCAGTATGACGTCGGTTTGCCTGCAAGTGTTGATTGACTTGGCCCAATCAAAGTCAATTTGAAAAGAAAGCTTCAATATAAGAGTTCTGCATTATCAATGAATTTATGGCCCCACAAGGTAGTGCAAGCAGCGGATTGGTCGATGAGAAATAGCAGTCTTTATAAAGATGAAGGCATTGTTATTAATTCACAATGGGCCAATCAATATAACAAAGAAACTGAACAGGAACAAAATTTGGATGATGCTTGTAGTGACCAATCTGCAGAAAATGTTGAGAACAGCAATAATAGTCACTCTGAAAGAATAGATGATGATGATCACTTAAGTGAGAGTGAAGATATAGTGCCAGCAGGTGTTAAATCAACTGACTTTTTAGAAGATAATGAGCGCCAGCATATTTTTAACATTGCACCAGCAGAAGGCAATATACCCTTAAGTGTATTCAGGGATAAATTCTCTGAAGAGTTAGCATATCCAGGAATATTTCTCGGCCAACCTCGTACTTTATGCAAGCAAATTCATTATAGTGATATATGTAAATCAGAACTGAGATCAGACAGAAGGGCAGCCATGTGTGTTGAGAACATTTTTTACAAAGCAAAAAAGTTGCAAATGAAAATTCTTTCAGGCAAGTCAACTATTGCACTGAGAAAATGTAAGGGAAATAACAGAAATCTTAATGCACGGCAACTTAAACACACAGGTGCAGTAGATCGATTAATTCGCTATGATGAAGGGTTTAAGTTCCTTACAGCATTACGTGGTTCACCTCCATACTTTGAGAAAGCTACAAAAGAATTGTCGGCCTTGTGAGTTTTTGAAGAGCTGCATTTAGATGAAAATGGCACAGGAATAAATGGTTTTGGAAAGGAAAGATGTTGTGGTAGTATCATTATTTATGGGAGCAAAATTTGGGAATGTAAGTATGCGTTTTTCTCAACTTCATGCTGTGAATGCAAGACTTCATGTTCGCTTCCTTCAGGAATACAAGTAAGCTTATGTGATACTTGCTTGCCAGTTACATTGTTCAGTAGCTAAGAGGCTTTTCTACTGGATGAACTCTTGCATTGGGCGGTATGATGTAAGTTAGGCTAATAATTGACACTTTGTTTAGTGTTTTACCTTATGCTTTGAAAATTTCGCCATAGAAATTCTCTGACAGGTCAACTCGCAGGGATTAGTGTTTTCTTTGATGAAATTTCTTTTGTAATCCAAATTTCTTTCAAACCCATTCCCGCATGCAGATAACAGACAAGCAGAGTGAGATTTCAACAAAAGTAACCATGGTCTGTTTTTGTTGTAAAGATTAAAATTTTTAAAATCGAGTGCCGTGTAGCTCTTAGCTTTCTATGAGCTGCTGATGGCAAGTGGCAAATGGTGTCTTTTTGGCAGAAAACTGTGTGACCATTCCTAGCTAAGGCAAAACAATTTTTTTCTCTCTTTTGGGCACTCTCTTTTGTGCTAGTAGGCCCACATTTTTGTAATTTTTGCAAAAACCATGGTGTCTCAACAAGGGTAACGTGCACTCAAAGAGCGAGTTGCCCTTGGAAGGACTGTTCCTGCCACCACAATCTCAGAAATCCAACATCAACAGTAACCAGCAGTACAGCAACATCAGTCTCCATGGTCACCAGAAGGATCGGAAATGTTGCTTCCACTTATGTTCTTGCCGTAGCGAATGTGGAGAAAAAAGCAAGTGCAATTTCAGATGCAGTTGCCAGAGCTGGTAAGTAAACTGTTACTCTACCAGGTAGTTTATTAAAATTATCGTTAAGATTGACGAAGGGGAACACATTTTTTCTTTTAAGTAAGTTATTGATAAATGAAAGAAAATAGGATAACTGTACACCCATCAAAGTGGTTTCGTCAGGTTCGCAACAAAGCTTGGCTCTGCAGGTCTGCTTAGTCTGTTTCTTTGAAGGTTGTCAACTTGTGTAGCTGCAGCTACCAGGGCTGGTAAGTAAATTCCAAGAGTTCATTTGAATGATTTGATGAAGGGAAATGCACCCTTTCCTTTTACTATGTTATTGATAACTGAAAAAGGGATAATTGTACGTCTACGGAGGGCAAGGAAAGTGTTTTTACCTTTTGTGTATACAGCAGTGATGCAAACATCTTCATGAACAAAATGAAACTTAATATTTTTAACATTGAGATAAGGATTGAAAAAAAAATTTTTGCAAGCTTTTGCCTCAATAGTTTTATGCTTTGTTTGTTTGCTTTTTCATGACAAAGGTTGGTACAGCTTTCGTTGTATAAACAGATCCTGAAACTCATTATATGCGCTGTACAAGCGCTGATACTAGAATACAAGCACCAAGTATGAATCAGAAGTAAAGGCTATTCATCACAATACATGGTTCCATTCAAGCGTGTTGTGTTCATTTGTCGAATGCACTTCCCAGTGATCAACTGGCAAGTGTTCGTTGTTTTTTCCAAATTCAGAATCAAAGCCCTCCTGTTCCCAGTATTAAAGGTAGTATTAAAGGCAGTATTAAAGGCAGTAGTTGCCATTAAATGGTAAATGGAAACTTACTACTTTTGTCTTCTTGTGTTACTTCTGCAGCAGAATTTATTGAAGCAACTTGTAAGGATGACGGCTACAGTTAATTTGTGCAGACCACCATTCTTTACTTTTGGAATCTCGCAAGTCTTAAGAATTGATCAACTTTAATGCAACTTTCACCTCAAAACTGGATCTACAGTGTATACAAGTATTAAAGGAAACTATTTGCCACTATTCAGAAGGTCATCAAATGAACCTGAACAGCAGAGGAGGTATTTTCACCAAGTGCAAGGGTTATGCAAATGACCTTTGGCTAAATGTAAATACACTGGCTGTGGCAGATTTTAATCGGTTCTTGTATGCAATCCAAGGAGATACCCACTGGTTTGTACTTATAGAATGGTTTGTTAAGGTAAGAAATTTACTGTGATGTGCTTTTTAGCGTTAATTTTGACCCAACTTTTGAGATTTTTTCTCTCAAATTTGGCCGAATTTTAGTAGGCGAACAAGAAGCCTCAGAGCAGGGTGTCTTCCAGCCTCACTGGTAAGCTTAGAATTTTCTAAAAAGTTTCCATATTTTGTCACTCAAAGTAACGAATGTAGCTTAGAATTTGCATGAAAACAAAATTCCTTGAGCTGCATTTTATTGGACGTAGCATGCTTCACAAAATCAGCAAGTTTTACCTTTCTGATCACAGTCGACTAACCCTTTTCACTGACAACAAATGAAAAACTATTTTTGGTTCTGAAGTCAAGTGGACCACTTTTAGCTGGACTGCCACTTAATAGCATTGTGTCGACAATAGACATTTCCATGATCACATGGCCTAACAAGGCTATGGCATCCATATTATATGTGACCAAGTTTCCCAGTTGCTTGGCTAGAGCGGCAGGAGGAAATTTGTCAGGATTTGCCCTGATAGTTAGGAATGTGTCAGTTGATTTATCAACTGCACTACCAACTTTAACAAGCGCTTTCTGTATATTTTGTGAGTTGTAAATCTGAGCTCCTGGTAATATGCTTAAGCTTGTTCCAGATCTCTGGGTTGACATTTGGACCCCTTAACTTCTCGAAATTGTTGGGGGATTATCTTTTGAAACTTCTGGAGTTCATTCTTGTTGGCAATATCAGCTAACTTTTGAGCTACTTTTGGGGTGGTTTTTTCGACTGACTTGAAATCTTGGGCAATTTCTTTCAACAACTCATCGTCCATGGTGGCTGGGTCATTTGTTTTCTGTACATGTGGCGAGTAACCTGAACCTGTTTTTGGTGCCATCTTTAACACCTCTGAATCTGACCGTTTGTCATCTTACACTTCACTAGTGCTCATGTCACAAGTTGTTCCAAAAATTTTTCTCTGTTTTGGTGGTGTGGCAGAGTCTGCTGTCTCATCAGCCCTTTGTCATTGTCGCAAATTCTGGTAGAAAAACCTCCAAATAAAAGGGAAATAAACTAAAGAATCTAGAGATGATTAAAGAGAAACTTCTAGTGTTAAAAACCTGTTGATTTGGAAGGTGCCTACAATTTATATTGTTTAACCTGTAACATGACATCCATTGGAAAGTGCTCGAAAAGTCCTTAAAAAGGGTTGCAATTTTTTGTATAATCCCTGAATTGCTGTTTTGTCAGTAGTCTGCATCATTTGCAGGCAATTGTCTGACAAGATTCATAGAGGTCATTCAGGTTGATGTTATTCTTTTTTTGATAAAAAAGAAATGTTCTATCACTTCTGTTTTGTTGTTTTCCTCTCACTTTTTGATTAACTGTTTGTGCAGTGAAAAGTATGCTTCTCGTGTTATTATTGCAATTCTAGGATACCAAGAGAGGGTTTTATAAACTAGCAGGCTTCCCAAAGGTGATAAGAGCACCTGATAGAACCTTGATACCTATCAGGACAGCAATTGAAAATGAACACCTGTATGTTTGTCACAAGGGTTTCCATGCAATAAGTGTTGGCCACATGCAATGCAGGGATGTTGTCTACGACATAGTTGTCAAGTGGTATTGATTAACCCATGATTAAGGAGTATTTAATGCCAGTATGTTGAACTTTCACTTGGAGTCTTCAGGTAAAGGGACTGATTTATTTACTCATGAGGTACAGTACAGCCCAAAAATAATGCACGCGCAAGACCTTTTTGCGTGCACAAGCCGGCAACTTCTTGCGGCTTCTTGTGGGTTGCTTGCGCTTAAAACCTGCAAGACGCAAGAACTTCTTTGCGGTAGGATTTTCGAAATGCGAGAACTTCTTTGTAGTAGGATTTTCAAACCGCAAGAACTTCTTTGCGCTAACATCTTAGCACGCAAAAATCTGTATCAAAACAGTTCTGTCTTGGTGACGGGTTCTAAAAAACACAACTAACAAACACAACTAGAACTAATGCCAGCACTTACTGTAAGGAGTATTAAAACAACAAATTCTTAACTTTTGACAATTTTAACTCTGAAGTTCAGTTCAGACAATGAACTTTTCATGAACCTGACTTAATTCCAATTTGGACCGATCCCTGATCCACGGCCAAAGAAAAAGTAATGAACAGATTGCGTTTGATGAAACTTCAAATTTGTTGATTGGCGCGAGCTTCTGTTTACATGTTCTACAAAGCTGTATTTCAATCCATCAAAACGTAAACAAATGTAACAGAAGAAGTTGATTCTCAGCCATACCAACTAACAAACAAATCATCGACCTTATTACCTATACGGCTACCGTTACACAAGAGATCTTGGGAAGTTTCTTAATGATGTGACTAATATTGTAAGTTCTAAAGTGTAAGCCATATAAAGTCTAAACGCTGTCAAAGTCGTCCTTGGAGAGAGTTTTCATTCACAAATAAATCAGTCCGTAGATTTTATCACCAACAGTGGGAAGATTTTGGTCACGTGCTAAACAACCTGTGATAAGGCCGTTGGCTTTCTGTTGGTTTATAGTTATTTTAATCAGTTAAGTATCAGTACATTGTTTATCCGTTGGTTCTGAATTAGATACTGAGTTCACTTTGTTTTTTTTTTTCGGCGACATGGAGGAAATTTTGCTGTCTACAATTATTATTACGATGTGTCCCGGAGTCCCAGACCCGCAGTGTGAGAGCAGCGTGAAATGAGCTTACTTGAAATGGCTTTGTCTGTCCGGAACAAAGGTCGAAAAAACATATATTTACTGGGAAGTAGCTTCCAAGTGTAACCCAAATTTTGAAACAAGCAAGTTTCTCAGTCGGCGAAAACAAGCGTGACTTTTCACACAACAGTATTGTTTGAAGACTTATGCAAATTCAAGGCGTCATAACATGATTTTTATCAGTGCATACTGCCTTAGAAGATTTTGTTCAATGGGATTCTCTTCGAAATAAGAGGAATGCATAAGGTAAACTCATGAGATTTCGCTGTTCAGAAGATCATTTATGTGCTTATCACAACTGTAGTTATACTGGTAATGTTCCACTGCATTGCAAACAGGGTAGAATTTACGAAGTTCGCTTCCATGGACGATTTTCAAGTTTCCTTGATTACCATGTGTAGAACATGTAATATATTTTCTGCGAGAGCTTTTCGCCTGTAATACTAACGCTGCGAAAAGTTCTTAAAGAAATTTACAACATCGTAATGCACACGTAGTCTTTGCGGTTCAGTGTGCGATTTGAACGAAAGTTGTCTTCGCTCACATATCCACAAGAAGACAACAACACTTCTGAATGATGATGAATTTTGCATTCAGAAGCAAAAAGCGTTGGAACCCAGACTAACTACATCGTAGTTCGATTTTTCTACGTGGACTGTTTCTTCATGAGCTTTATTATTTGGAGACGTTTTGTGATTGTCGCATAATATGCCAGCAGACTGTTCAAGTGAGCGAGTGTGTTCGATATTATTTTCACAGTATGAGCAAACATAAATCCAGATCTGGTCTCAGCTGTTGGAAATATATCTCTTCCCACTGCAGTGACTTATCTTATGGATAACATTGCAAGCAAACACTGAGCATTTTGACCACCAACATGGCACTTATAAACAAACAAACTGTTTGACCTGCAACAACTTCTTGCACTTTCTTGCGGCTTGCGGTAAGATCCATAAGTTCTTGCAGCTTCTTGTGGTTAGATTTTCAACTTCTTGCGGCTTCTTGCGGTTAGATTTTCAACTTCTTGCATTTTGAATGTTCTTGCAGGTAAACCGCACAAACACGACATTTTTACTTCTTGCGGCGGTTTGCGTGCTCTTGTGGCGCAAGAACTTCTTGCGCCCCTTCTTGCACGTGTATTATATTTGGGCTGTACTGTATGGAACATTGGAAATTACAATCCTTGTGGTTTGAATCGTATATTCCGTCACATTTTTAAAACAGGAAATTTAAAATTTTCAAGCAAAATCAATATTTTGTAACTGTCTTTTGATTTTCAACATTCTGAGAAACGTGCACATGTGTGTATATGTTCAAAAAACTGATGTTTACTGGTGATACCTGTGTTTTCTTTAGACAGAGCTTACCAGCTCAATCTTAGAAAAGAGAGAATTGGAGCCATCAGGAAACCATACTGTGAGTGACCCATTTTCACTGTGTTCAAGTTGCATGTGCAAACAGAACTGACCCAAACTACAAGACCAACACAGAAAGTCATCAATAAATTCACAAGGAAAAGTGTTACTTGCTTCTAAGAACAAGCTGGAAGCAAATCCAGTGGTAAAACAAAGGCAATGACAGCCAACAAAATATGTGAGAAGTTGCTGATTCTAAGGATCGAAAGCCGACAGGCTTTCCAACTGACAAGACTTTTCCTCACTGATTAAAGTATTAACTCAACTTACCACTTTCCATATTAACTACCAGATCTAACCAGCAAAATCTCAATGATTTAAAGTTACATTTTCAGTGGCATCTAGCTTAAGCTAGAAAGAACTTTAACCTGACTATTGCATTTTTAAGAAAGGCTTTTTTCTTATTTCATGTTTCCAAGTTTAAACACGATCTTCATGAATACATGTATTAAAAGTGTAAATCATAGTGGTAGACCTTGACAATGAATAACAAAAAAGTTTTAAATAGCTTAAGTCTAAGCTTATGTCTTTTCTACTATCTATTCATTAGGCAATTGTCCTTTTGGCAGATGAAGAAAGCATTTACAACACAACACATTACTACAAGCAAAAAGCAGCTGGGCTGAGTAAATCAATGAAGGTAGCAGCTGACAAGCAAGGTGAGAGCAAGCTACACAGTCAGCTAGAATGTGAGCTAAAGAATAGGAATGCGAACTTTGGTGCAATTACACAGCTCCAAGAGTTCACACTTCAAAAAAGGAGAATAGAAGAAGCTGATGTAGATAGTAATATCGAAGACTCTTGAGAAACTTCCATTTCTTGACAAAGAAACAACTGTAATTAAGGTCTGGGATGAGTTTGTGTCTGTGAGTGTAGCAAGCTTGCAAATAAAGACTACACCTTCTTTACATGAAATCTTAAGCTTATGTTGTGTTAATATCTTTGTAAGTATTATTTTTTACTCAATAAAATAAAATGATACTGTTAGCTCTCAATTGACCTCTACATGAACATTTGTAGGGTCCACAGCTACCAGCAAAGTATGGTAAACTTTAATTTGCCCAGTAAAGGAAAATTAAAGGAATCAACACATCTCCGTCCTGCAAAGAAATAGCCAAACTAGATATTTATTTCATTAAGATTAATTTTCACCTTCTTTTGTGTTTTGCAGTTACTGGTGGCGATGGATTTGCTAACAAGATGCAGAAAATCTGACTTCTTACAGAACTGGAATGACTTGAAATCCCAGTTGAAACCGAATGTTAAACAGTTACTGGGTGGGAAATACGACACAACAGGATATAAAATTTCAGGTAAATGTTATTTTCTAATAACTATCAGTTCCCAGCCTGCCCATCCCCCCTGGAATTGGAAGGGCATTTGGCAGGTTGTCGGTCCCCACCATGGGGCATTTGCTTACAAAGGGCTGCCCAGGGTGGGGCATTTGATAACTTTGTCAAAAACAAAGAATTATACATCAGTACTTCTGAGCCGTTTATCAATGGTACACAGTACTCACTAGTTTTCAGGTTTATTTCGCAGCTTAAACTCTCTCTAAACTCAGTATGCTCACAGTTTAACTCGCTGCTTCGTCTCTCCAGTTTCTGAGAAAAGTCACTACACGTGCTCACTACCATATTTGGTCACACAATTGAATGTTGCAAACTACGGGGATGGGGTTCCGTCAAAACTCTCGTACACTTCGTAAAAACACAAGTCTGCTTTAAAAACATCAAAGGGATTAACCCCTAATAAAGAACGTATTTGTAAGATCTTTCTCTGACTTTGAACCCACTGGAAACTTGCTTGTGCCCTACTACAACCCCCATTAACTCATGCGGTTTTCCACATGCAAGAAAATTGAGTCAAGAAGCAGTGACGAACACAACAGACGATTTTTGTGGGAAGGATTTTGAATTTGTGGTTTTTTGAATGAAATAACAATGTCTGAAAGATCTAATAGAAACCTTCAAGGGATAGATACGGAGGTATCCAAGTAGACAGGAGAGCTTTTGAGGGCCCACCCACATTTAGAAGTTCAATTCCTTAGGATAGAACGACACATATCAAGACCAACTAGAATCACCTTGGTAATCAATAGAGTCAAGCTTCAGAGCATTTGTCTTTGAAATTGAATAACTAGACTCTCGTTACCAGTGAATACAGTACTGGATGCTTCAGTTTCCTGTGTTCAGTGACATTTGTGATATTTTTTCCAGAGTGCGTTTCCCACAAGTACTCAGAGAAAAAGCTAATGAAAACTTGGAGGAAAATATGAAAAGGTATTAATCAAAAAATGTAATGATCTTAGAAAAAATGCTTGTACAATAAAGTAAAAATACAACAGTAATATAATAGTTGTTGTGCATGTTAAGGCTACTGCATACCTTCAGATCGACAATCTTTAAGTTATAAACCTGGACCACGGAAATCTGCACGGACCAGGTTGAAGAAGTGACAAAAACAAAGCAAAAATAATAATACAACGAGCAAAGAAGCAAACATTGATCTGGCGGCAACAGATAAAGGATCCTACTATTAGAAATGGTCTGAAGATTCTGACTCCGAGTTGGATGAAGCTACAGCTATTGGATCAAGCAGGCAAAAAATAGAGGGGACAGCAAGAAAAGTAATGCTGACAGTGACTCTTCTGATGAGTGCGATACCAACCACATGTGGGACTCATTGAATATTATCAATGCACAGTTGCCTCAAGATGCTTTGAAGGAATCTGCCATCTGCAGAGACTGTAAAACTTCTTAAAGACAGCAAAATCAAGAAATGCCCAGGGAGAGATTTGGTTTCAGCAATGCAAATGTGTTGATTGTAAAATTTTATAAGAATCCAAAATGTTTTCACATCTCACAAAAGAGTTTGTGATTCTATGAGTTGAACTGTGCAATCATTTTGGCCTTGCAGTCAATTGGTTGTGGTTACTCTGCACTCAAAAGTTTTGCAGCATCGTCAACTTGCCAGATCCCATCTGCAAAAAAACCTGGTTGGAGCACACTCAAGCTATTTTGAAAGCTGCAGAAACCTTGCTTAAAAAATGATTAAATGATACTTCCTTTGGAGTTAAAAAACTGTTGAGTGACATTGCAGATATCAAAGACTGTTGGGGCAAAGAATTGAGAGGAAATGTTGTATACAGCATTGCCAGTTTGGAGGAAGTTTGAAGTGTATATTCTATCATATTTTTAAAGGACTCTCAACTGAGCAAGACAATGGAAACAGCCAGGACTGTGTGTGCCACTCAGTGTCTCGTCTCAAATATAAACATTGTCGACCTTGTCGAATGTTATAGCCGTTTATGCTCGCTGTTTTACTGGAAATATTTTACAGAACAGCTCACAAGGACACTGGGAAGTTAAAATCTTTTCTATAGCAGCAGAAGGAACGTAAGTAACGGTGAGTCGTTGTTTCCTGTTTTAAACCGTTGACTTCCAAAGAATAACCTTGTGATTTGCATAAAATTGAACTCACTTACATGCCGTAACATTTTATTTTACTGACGGAGAACATTTTAATTCCCAGAGCTATAACTTTTCGGGTGAAAAAAACAATCAGCAAGGTTTCCTAAAATGTAGATATTTTGACCAAATAATATATACCAGAGGCCATTTACACTAGTCAAAGTTGGCCTTTATTTGTTCCTGGCCAAGAGACACAAATGGCGGCTGTACAAATACCTTTCGTTACAGAGCTACAAACAAAACTTCAAGAAACTTATTACATGATTTTAAAGTATAAGAATGAAATAATATTTGTGCCAAGTTTTGTTTTCATAGGATTGTTTTTACGCCCCCGCTGTTTTCGTAAAGAAGCGTGAAATTCTGAACATTTTAAGCCGCGAAAACCGCCATTGTATGCAAATTTCGAACTTTCTTAAATTTTGGCCGTAAAATAAATAGTTGGAACTTTAAACTATTTTTCCATGAATAAGTTAACCCAAAGGTATGTTTTGGCGAAATAAAAGAAAAATAGATTTTTCGTGACTGTCTTCCGATTCTCGACACTCAGAAAATCATTCTTAATATTGCTAAACAGAAACAAATTTATTTATTATGCATCAGTTAATTCCAGCAGTGCCCATCCCCCCCTGGGCTAACCCCCGGGCATTAGCATGTTTTTTTAAAAAAATGGTCAAATTCCCCAGGGTGGGTACACATAAGCTGTCTAAATGCCCGGGGTGGGGACAAAGAAATGGGGCAAATGCCCCGCCCCCAGGATCGTCGCCTTCAACCACCTCCGCAGTTTTTTAATTAATCATTGAATAAAATGGTCAGCTGTTCAGTATTTTAATGCAATGGTAAGACTTTAAGGACAACAGTACGTGTTAGTTGATTCTGATTATTTGTATTTCTTTATATTTGTTTTCAACAGTTTGCTAGAGGATAGCTGGGATTGCGGCGGACGTACCCCCAGCCGCGAGCAATGATAGATGCCTGTATTTGCAGGCTGCTTTTTCTGTGAAGAATCAAGACATTTTAAATGATGTTGCATTACATTTTAAGCTCACAAGATGTGTCTTGAAGATTGCATCGTTTGAATTCACAAACCTTAGGTATTTTCACTCCACTTTCATGAATTTAAAAAATGCTAAGCTCGTTTTGAATGTGAAATGCAAAATAGTCGTGTGCAGGTCAGTGATTGTTTTGTGATAAACAAAATATAGTTCACCTTGTCGCTTATATTTATATGCTTACAAGTAATGAAGAAATATCTAAATTGAGGAAACATCTGCAAGTTTCTTTAGTCCCTGACGGACAAGCCATTGTTCGACAAATGCCTCGTCTTTCCCGATGAACTAATCCACAACACTTTCCAAAACATGTGTGTGGAATGCCCGGGGGTCACCCCGGGGTACGCAAATGTACCGCCCCCAGGCCGCGATAAGATTGCAGATGCCCCACCCCCAGGACTGACAACGTGAGCAAATGCCCCGCGGTTGCCGCGGGGGGATGGACACTGCTGGAATTGACTGATGCATTATCCCAATTAAGCAGCCACCCAAAATTTAAAAACTTTGTTTTGGAAAGGGCGATGGCAGATAAGAGTCTGAAATTGAAGGTGCATGAGAGTGATAATTCAAACACACGTCTATCATGATTGTCTTGAATTGACTCCATGTTCACCGAGAAATTTATAACCTGATAGTGAAAAATTAAATATTCAAGTTACACCAACCTCTATTTAAGTGGCTAGCCCCATTAAGCAGTCACCACCCATTTCCCCGAGGGTAGCCCACTGTATTACATGTAAACCAAAAATAATTGCACAGCGCAAATAGACCAAGGTATGAGTTTAGCGTTACAGTATTACGCAGGGCATGTAGGTAGCAGTGGTCAAGTAAAAGATAACAACAGGGGCAACCCTTACCAAATTGGCAGGGCTGCAGCAGCTCTTTTTTTTGACTTGTTTTTGACTGCAGTTTACCTGCCACATAACTGCAGTTTGACTGTTTTTAGGTTACTGCAGTTTGCCTGTGACTCTTTGATTTTTTGACTTTTGTATGACTGCTCATGCAGTCATAAAACAGTCATTCTGCAGTCAAATTTAATAGGCAGTCAAAATGCAGTCAATTCAGTTTTTTGATTGAAAGTTCAGGAATTCATGGTATTTCCTGTAACTTGGCTGCCTATTGACTGCATTTTGACTGCAACTGTCACTAAAACCACAGACCTTTAAAGAAGTCCTGCGATAAATACTAAGTCTGCAGTTTGACTTACCTTTGACTGTTCAAGCCTTTTTGCTGCTGATAAGCAGTCAAATGTATTTGACATGTTTTCTGTTTATAACTTTTATGTAAAATTGGATCTTATATATCATGGGGTCATGGGGTTAAATAAAATGAAACTCGGATGAATAATAATTGAAACCTATAAAGCATGGATCTGTTCCAGCCAAAAACTTTATTTATTTTTCTTTTGCAATCAACTAGAAAAATACAAATTTTAAAATAAATTTATATGGAACAAAATTGTTTGCAACAAATGCAGCTGCATATATTAGGAGCTGCGAAAAAGAAGCTCAGCTTAAGGCGTTTCAGATATTTCTATATTTACTATCTTGGCTCAAATATATAACTAATATATCTTAATCACAAAGGTGCATTTAATTATATAACACAGCCAGTATTATTAACATAGACCTAATTTGAAACTTATATAAACTTTGCATTTTTGACTTGTAGAGTGGTATCATTTTTCTTATCATGCAGTATTTTGTGTGAAAAGCAACTGCCATTTTCACAGCCAAAGTTTTAAATTCAAAAACCAACTTGTGTTAATAAAAACTTACCATTAAGTATATTAAACGAATATACCTATAAATGAACTTAGAGTGTTTTAAGAGCTGCTTGGTTTGAGTCTTTGACTGCCTGTATCTCAAAAATGAAAAAATATCACTCTTTTCTGATTTCTTTTTTAGATTATGCTGCATTAGTTTAAGTGTTTACGTGTCAAGTTAGTAACACTTGCTATGCTACTAGTTTAACTAATATACTTGTATTACTGTCCACGTAGCTGCATCCGTGACTAGCATTAAAGCTGAAGCTGAGCTGCTTTTTTGCCTTCCTTGCAGCTGAAGTGCACTTGTTACGAACAATTTTGTTCCAGTCATACACCCTTTGTGGTTTGGACAGTTTGTTTTCTTTCTGCCACAGGGCATGGCATTTCTTTGCATAAGCTGAAAAATTATAACACAAAGAAAAGAGACAGATAAGAAATGAGAATTGCTCATTAAATCATTAAAACTGCTGCTGTGTACATGAACAGTTTGTATGGTGCTTGTGCAGACGTGACCATTATTTTACGTTAATTCGCTGATCAGATTGAGAAGTCTTGCTATGCAATAATAATATTCAGCTATGAAGAAAGCTGATTCATGAGTATAAAGTCAAGTTATAATTAGACTGTCTAAACAGACCTTGACAGAGCTCATCTGGATCTTATTTTAACTTAAGATGACATAACAAATTAATTTTACCTGTAATTGCATGTAATATCTGCTGTTGCAGAACTTTCCCTTTGGTTTTTGAGCCATTCTCCCAAAAGGGTACTGAGGTGGCCAGTTTCTCTTCAGTGAATAAAAGTGACATCATGGATGTGATAACGTCCGCTGGATTAAATCCAGCCCTGTCATGGATATGATGGAGCTCTACACAGGAGACGTACACACCCGCCCCAGTATAAAGCTCCCACTTCCCATTTCCAGGAGAAAATAGATCATGGTGTTGACCCTGAATAAATAACACCACAGTGATAATTACTATATAAACCTGATCGCTTGAGTGTCATGTTGACAGCAGGTACAAATTTCACTTCAATCTGAGAACTATGCTAGACCATGCAAAATGCTTGTCTTCTACACCAGAGTTCCTTTTGCAATAATGTAAGAACTTGAAGGGTATATTTTTTAAATTAAAATATCCAGAGAAGCCCATCAACTCGGCTATCAATCATGTCCATCACCCTCCAGACCTAATTCACGCACCATCTGAGAGCCCCATATGGATGATAATACCGACATTATGTATTGCAAAGATCAGAAATCCACTGATGTGGTTCACAAACAACTTCACAACCTTGGAAGAAAAATTGATCATGAATAGGCCTTATCACGGTTTTTGACACCATCTTGACAAGTTAGCAAAGCGGGTAGAAATTACAGTGTTTGTATGGGAATCCAACGGCAAATATCTTTTACAAAAATTGAATTCTGGACAACTTATGAACTGTAAGGTTAAGATACTTGGCAAAAGTTTTTATTTGCCAAGTTTGAAGTACTGTAGCTGGGTTAGAAAGTGTTCAGCTACGTTTTTAATTTTCCATACATTTGTCTATAATTTTCCCGTGAACTGTGTCAATTTGCGGGAAAAAAATATAACAACAACAACCATTTATTTGTACTCACATTTTATAAAATAATTACAATAAACATTAAATTAGTATAGAGTACTACGTGCCCAAAATAACGACAAGGGCTAAAAAGAATGGGCAGACAGACAAATGTATCGGAAATTAAAAACATAACTGAACACTTTCTAGCCCAGCTACATCCTTCAAACTTGGCGAATAAAAACTTTTGCCAAGTATCTTAACCTTACAATTCATAAGCCTTACCTGGCCTTGGGAAGCACTTCCAGTCAGACACAAGTTTTGGGCCATAAAGGCGGACTTTATTTTCTCATTTCTTGACACTAAAGGTGTTGACGTGAAATGTTGTGTTTCACCCTTGGGAAATAAAGATAGCAAAGAATTAATGGATTACATTAACATTTAAGTTACACCAAGATGCAATTGATTTGCCAAACACATCTCATCATTTTTACCTTAAAACAATCAGTAACTTTCTGGAGATATTCAAGTACTTGAGGAGGTGGAACTAACATAAGTAAGATTTGGAAAACAAACTATTAGTGTAGTTAAGTGATGCTGGGAATTTTCATAAGTGGCACCTGACTAGGTTTTTTAGAAGTTTAGCAATTGTTTAAATACCACCAAATTTTATTTGGACATAATGTCGAAAAGTTTCTGCAACCTTTCAATATTATGTTTTTTACTATATCAAAAATGATTCAATATACATGGTATTCAAGTTTGTAATATTGCAGTCCTGACTGAGAAATAATAACACTGACCATACCTAGATAACGAAGCTCATCCACTTCCTCTCTGAGCAGTCTGATCTCAGCGTCCTTGTCAAGACAGCTTTGGCAGTCTGAATCCATTGCCATTTCCATATCAAAGCTATTATCATTTTCCAGATCGGTCCAGTCATCTGCAAGATGCACTGCATTGTAAATAGTAGATGACAAAGAGGAATTCAAAGAAGAAGTGGAAGCATTAAGCGACAAATTTGAGTAGGAATGGAGGTCAGTCAGGTCATGAACTTCTGGTGTAGTCTGGCCAGATTGGTTATCAAAAGTTGGAGGTGGTGGTTGATCAAGGTGTGGTACAGAAGCATTATTCACTAGTACTTCTGTTGGCTGATGGCTCGGCATTTGTTGCTGTGGATTCTGCTGCTGCCCTTGTTGTTGTAATTGTTGTTGCTGTTGCAATGGTTTTGGATTCTGCTGCTGTTGCAACTGGTGTTGTTGCCATGGTTGCATATTCTGCTGCTGTTGTTGCCATGGTTGCAGATTCTGCTGTTGTTGTTGTTGCCAGTATGGTTGCAGATTCTGCTGCTGTTGTTGTTGCCGGTATGGTTGTAGATTCTGCTACTGTTGTTGCTGGTATGGTTGCAGATTCTGCTGCTGTTGTTGTTGCTGGTATGGTTGCAGATTCAGCTGCTGTTGTTGTTGCTGGTATGGTTGCAGATTCTGCTGTTGTTGTTGTTGCTGGTATGGTTGTAGATTCTGCTGCTGTTGTTCTTGCCATGGTTGAGGATTCTTTTGCTGTTGTTGGTGCTACCACTGTTGTGGATTCACTTGCTGTTGCAACTGCAGTTGTTGCTGCTGGTCATGTTGTTGTTGCTGCTGCTGCTGCAGTTGTTGCTCTTGCTGCCACTGTTGTGGTTTCTGTTGATGTTGCAGCAGCAGTTGTTGTTGCCGCTGCTGTTGCCCTTGCAACTGTTCCTGACATTGCTGCTGGTTTTGAGGTTGCAGTGGCTGTTGCTTTCTCATCTTGTGTTCAAAGTACTCTGTTGCTGCCTTGTGTGAGGCTTCAATTTGCAGATTTTCTTTTTGCTTCTTAGCTTCCTTTTTTTGCTGCTTAGTGTGATTAGAAGCTTCGGTTTTTTCTGTTTTTTCTCTGGGTCTACCTCCTGATCGTTTTTAGCCACCAGCATGCTACGTTTTTGTTTCTTTGAGCTCTCGTTCTCACTAGTTCAAGGAATATTTTCTGATAGCTCTGTTTCCTAATTAGTTTTTGAAATTTCTTCAGTGAGAAGATTCATTCTCTCTTCAAGCTCTTTTCTGTTTTCTGAAAGGACAGTTATCAAAAGCCATGTCATAATGATCGCAAAACTGGTTCCAGTATTTTCAGTTATATTATTGTTATCAATTTATATCAATTTGACTGCGTAGTTTTTATATTCTGCCAAACAGATTTTGCAATTCTCAAAATTAGGAATTTAATACACTCAAGATACAATCTTTACAAATCAAACAAAACAAAGTTTCTACAGTTTCTTCCTGACAAGACCAGTCTATCCAAAATGCAATAACTGTTTGAAAGGCATCCAGCCTAGCAAAGGTCCTAAAACCACTGAGCAACATGCCAATAGTTGTCCACACAACGCTGGTTAGACGTAGATAGCAGACAAAGGGAATGATTTTCGCTTCCTTGTAAAAATGTTTTTTGGTCTGGAAGACAGTTTTAACAGGTTTTTAAAAACAACCTAGTTCCTCGATATCGAGTCAAATCGGCCATAGCACTATTGGAGACTTCAGATGTAGTATGAATCTCAACCGACGATCGCCATTCCAGCAATTCAAACACGAACAGCATCACACACTAAATCAAAATTAGTCGCTGCACTTCCTTTTGAAAGATTGTCAACTCAGTAAAACAAGAAAAAGGAGTGAAAACAGAAGTCAGCACTTCGTCTTCGAGACATAATGAACATTTCTTTGTGTCTCACTTCATGTAATTTCTCTGTCATCTCTCATTCACCACAACCAATCAGAGAGCACAAAATGTGTGTGACCATATTCCGTATAATCAGTGACAACTGTTGCTATGGTAAATGGAAAGAATTTTTTTCCATGAAGCCCTTCATCAGTGGAAAATGTCTAGATTTTGGTTTTAAATACGAAGCCAACCCAGCGTTTATTTGAGAAAATTACGGTAAACAATGCAAACCCTTGGAGTGTCACAGGTGGTCAAAGCAGAAATGTCACAAAACATCGAAAACCACACTGTCACGCGATACGGTGAACGTTGTAAGTTAAATTCTGGCGGTTCAACTTCATTCTCTATATTAAATTCTGTGTCGTCTTATACTAAATAATTATACCCTTTTCCCACCCTCGACCCCTTTGAGTTTAAATTTCTTGTTCTAAGCTCCAATAGGAGGTTGCAAACTACTCTGTTTCTAGTTTTTAGAGCCAAAGCGTCTCAATTTTTTAGCCGCTTTTGAAGAAGGGAATGGCATCACGGGCTTTACTAATAGAGATTATGGTTTAGGAGCAAGTATAAACAACAGTAGTGCAACACTTACCACTGATTTGAACCAATTTTACAGTCTACGGCTTTCCTTCGGCTCTTATTTTCGTAATCTTTCCCTCTTCCCTGCACTCTTTTGGGATGTTGGACAGGGCCATAACGTTGAATTCTTTCGTCTCCACCCAGAACACGATAACAAATTTTCGCTTTGACTTTGCCGGCTTTGGTGTTTGGGCACCTTCTTCATCTGCTTTGTCTTCGATCTGATTTTCGTGTAGCTTATTCAAATTGCTAGCAATTGATGAAAGGCCAGCCATGGTTTAGATAAGTGCTTTCCATGCTACAGCAAAATCAACCGTCACAATTTCACTTGAATAAACCGCCAAAGCATTGTGCATGTCTCTGCCAAGTAACCTTATCTTACAAAGATAAGAGAACCATTAACCCATTTTAATTTGAACATGTGCATGGATAACCGTCAATAATCACTAACTTGTAATATTTTATATGGTCTGGACTAACAGAAAGTCGGTTTTATTGTTGAGTCATGCTACGTTTTGGTGATAATGCAACGAAAAATGCCCTTAACAAACTACGTGTATTATTTTCCAGTTGCGTGAGAATCTCTAAACAAATTCCATTATGTGATGAAATGACTTGTAAAGATCAAAGGGGCATGATCACAATATGAACTTGATCATGGTCTCTGATTTCCACCTCATCTTGAACTTTTATATAGCAGCTTGGAGGTCAAAATTTAAATAAATTGCGGTCATGATCAAGTGCAATATCTTATTAGCTCACATCCTCACATTTTTTCATCATGCTCAGCCGTTTTGAACAGATCTAGGCATATGTGGGTGCGTGTTCTAATAAACTACCAAGCTGTCATCGCCCACACTATTATGTTGCTAAAAGCCATGCCTAGAAACCAACTCACGCAATGCTTAAGCTAAAAACGCAACCCTAACACCTCTTAATAAAAACTATAGTACTTGCGTCATGCATGTACTGTTTATTTATTTATTTCTTTTACGTTTTTCATTTGCTAGCTAGCGCGCATGATTCGTGCACACTGCTGCGGCCAAGGTGACGTCCACTGAACAGGTGGAATTTCCGACATATGATGATAATCGATGCGGGACTGTTGATGTTATCGACACACGAATAAAATTTTAAAATCATACAAACGCTATCCAAACCAATCAAATACTTGTAACTGAACTGCTGTTAGTAGCATCAATGTGGAAAGGCTATCTGAGCTTGTGGAAAATTTGCATTTGAACATGACGAATACAACTGCTGAAATCATTGAACAAGTTGTTGCTAGTTGTGTACCTGTTGGAGATCAGGCAGTTGAAAAGAAGAAGTACAACATTCCGATTTTCACTGAAGAACCAGGCCCTGGACCTTGCACTAGCGGTTCAACATTACAAGACGAGTCAGACAAGCAACCTTCAAAGGACATTCAGATTATCCCTGAAGAACCAGGCCCTGGACCTTATACTAGGGGTTTAACATCACAAGAGTCAGATGAGCTATTTTCAAAATATGCTCGTTTTGAGGTCCAGGACGAATATCTTGACTTGATGCACGCTTCAGCATCTCACATGGTTAAAGAAGGAGAAAACGATAACTGGTTGGTCTAACATATGGAAGAGTTGTAGAACCATTTAGTAGAACTTACAACAATTCAGCAAGAAGTGAATCATCCATTTACAATTGATGATGAGTGCGATGTTGAAGAGGAGAGCATTTTCTTGCCACCTCGTTTTGATGAAGCAGAAGGAGAGGGCTATGAATTCCAAGAAAGCACCGACAGCAAACCACTCTGAAGGGGCGACAATCACTGTTGGCATAAGTATTTTAATTTTGACTGTGGCAATTCATCATTCATTAACGGGCGAGGCTCTAAATGAAATTCTTTGTCTTGTAAACCTTCACTGTATATCGCCAAACTTGTGTCCAAAATCACTGTTCCAACTAAAGAGACACTTCCATAATGTCCCAAACCCAGTTGTCTACCATTACTTTCGTGCCGGATGTTTGGAGAAAATCACTGACAAGACTAAGACAAATATCTGTCCTAACATGATGTGCCAGCAAGACTTAAGGAGCATTTATGTTACTGCTTGGAAGTTCCCCTGATTTCCCAACTACAGTCACTATTCACCAAGCCAAAATTCTTTAATTTACTTGATCACCAATTCAAACGTAGTAGGAGACCAAACGTGATTGAAGATGTCTACGATGGTGAACTCTACAAAGAACACTTTGAACATGAGAACAGCTTCTTACACGATAAGTGTAATTTATCTTTTACCTACAACACAGACGGGGTGCCCCTCTTTAAGTCTTCGAAGTTTTCCCTATGGCCGCTGTCTTTTGCTATCAACGAACTTCCTTGTCCGCAGCGTTTTCAAAAAGAAAACATGGCAGGGTTGTGGTATGGCGAATCAAAGCCAGTCATGCTTAATTTCTTAAAGCCTTTTCATACTGCTCTGTCCAAGCTAGAAACTGACGGAATGGAAGCCAAAAGCCCCTCTGGAGAAAACTTTATTTCAAAGGCTATCCTTTTGCTTGGCATGTGCGACATACCCGCTAAATGTATGGTTTGCAACAGTACACAGTACAATGGTTTTTTCGGTTGCTTAAAATGCAAGCAACCAGGCATCAGCATCAGAACATCAAAAGGTGGTACTGTTCATGCATTTCCATTTGAATCATCCGATCCCACTGGACCTGCTAGAACTCATGAACAAACGTGTGAAGATGCGAGACAAGCGTTCGAAAAGTGCATGACTGTTGATAGAATAAAAGGGCCTTGCTGGTTTGCAGCTTTGAAATACCATGACCTTATTAGAGGAAGCGCTCTCGATTATATGCACTGCATTTTAGAGGGAGTTATGAAACTGCTCCTTAAGTTATGGTATGGCAGCGGCCATAGCAATGAAAGCTACTGTATTGCAAACAGAATTTCCGAGGTGGATAATCAACTAGCAGAGATAAAGCCCCCTAACAACATTTCGCACTACCCTTGGTCCATCGAGAACCATAGCAAGTATTGGAAGGCATCGGAACTCCGTTCCTTTCTTCTTTTTTACGGAGCTGTAGTTCTGAATGGCATCCTTCCAGATGCTTGGTACGAACACTTTATGCTATTAAGTGAAGCGATCTTTTTGTTGTCTATGGAGCAGATAACGAACACACAGCTTGTCCATGCAGAAAATTTAATAGAACACTTTTGTGTTACCTTTGCGGAACTTTATGGTATGAGGTACCAGACTGCCAACCTGCAATATTCGTTACATATTCCCAAGGATGTGAGGAACCTTGGGCCATTATGGAGGTATTCGTTTTTTCCCTTTGAAAACTATAATGGCGAAATATTCAAACTGTTTCATGGAACGCAAAAGAGATTATTTGCTAGGCAAATAGAATTTTTATGTCTTTCTTCCCAGGAAATTTGGTTTATTTTAATGGTGCAATATTGAAGGCACGTGTGTTGATTCTTGTACAACAGTAATTGTTATGTAAAGCATACCACACGTGCGGGGGCCTGGACAAGGGGGTTTGTTTTCTTCATTGTATTGACCCCGCACTCGTGATGTCAGGACTCGTGACCTGGTTACAAAGCATCGGTCATTCATTCATTCATTCTTGCTTCTCACTGGATGACACGTTCGTTTTCAGGTCTAAAGGTAAGCTTTATTTATGGCAGAGGTTGTCCCTAAAGTGCTTATTTTAGGCCATTCTTTTGTTAGGCACCTTAAGCGTGATTTGGAGTTAGGTTTTGATCCCCGCGAGCAAACAATTTTAAACTTCGTGGTACAGCGTTGGTTCACTTGCATGGCGTCGGTGGCCGCACTGTGCAAACGCTTCAGGCAAATGACCTTCATGTGGTCAGAGACTTCGCTCCAGAAATTGTTATCTTAGAAATAGGTACTAACGATCTTACCCATACCTCTCCTGAGACGGTAGGCTCTAATATTGAGGACTTTGTGTGTTTGCTTAAAAGGGAATTTTCTGTTTGTGCAATCGGCGTTTGTGGTGTCATCCCACTTGGCATTTCCGTGCCACATGCTATGTCCTTTTGGCACAATGCATCCGTTTTAAATCAATATGTTGGCGTTGTGTTGGATGATTTTGCTAATGTTTTTTGTTGGTCTCATTCAGAGTTCAACAGCCCCCATAAGGACTTATACCTGAGGGATGGCGTTCACGTTAATCCAACAGGGCAGTATTTACTCTACTGGAGTTATTGTGGCACCATTTTAATGGCTCTGGGTCTGCTTGGGGCCAATTGATCCTTGCATTGGTGTAAAGCCACTTTTTTCTTAGTTAATTTAGTCGAAAATTCTGGCGTTTTTATGCTGGGTTAATTTGGCTAGTCATATGTAGTTATGCTACCCCCCATTTATTTTGGTCCGTCATTCCTTTTGCACTGATATATTTTGGCTTGTCAGATGTAGTTCTGTAAAGCCCTTAATTCGGCCAGCTATTTATGGCCAGTTACTCATGTGTAGTCATGGCTAGTTTAACTGGCAGCTAGTCATATGTAGTTATGCTACCTTGTCAGTTTTTGCTGGTGATATGTAGATAACGGAGCAACCATCTCAACCAGAGGCCCAGCTGTTCCCCCAGTTCATCGAGACACTAATCACCCGAGTAGCTGACGAGGTGTCACGCCGTTTATCCCCAGCAGAGAAACCTGCAAGCCTACCTCCCACCTTGCCATCAGCCCTTCACGAGGTTCCGGTCGGTACAACAAACAGTCAGTCTTCTCCTACTGTGGCTGCTGACGTCATTGCGTCCTCAGTGGTTCAAGGAAGTTTAGCCAATGTGTCAACCATGGTGACAGGTCTGGTTCCCTCAACATCCAGAGGACCACCACTGGTTCCAGGTCAGTTTTTTCAGTCTGTGGGCTTACCCATTGATGCCCATGTCACTGACAAATTAGGGGAAAAAATCTGGAAGGATGAGTTCATTAACTTTGGCTCTCTTCTTGTCAACCCAGTTTTAGCAAACCAATATCATTTAACTGCTCAGAATGCAGAGAGTGGTCCACTTCCCTCCCTCTGCAGAGCCGATAGCTAAGACTAAAAAGGTTATGTCTATCGAAACTTGGCTAAGTATTTTTCACATATTTGTGGGTATTTACACCAAATGATTCCCTCATGAGGCCCCCACCCTCATGAAATATTGTGAAACTAGGTGTATATTTTAATTTCAATATAAATTTTGTTCTGAACTCAAATGATGAAATTCAGAAATTCACTTCAAAGAATACTGGATAATTTGATATTAAAGCAAGCTTTACACTGTAGATTTATGAAAGAACTCATGAAAGAATGAATGTTGTTTACAGGTTTCAACTATCACCTTGCCTAATTAAATGTTACTTTTGCTACTGTGCCAAGTGTATACTGGTAAGCATTGAAAGTTCTGAACCAATTTAAAAGTTTAGGAAGGCTTGTGCATCCACAGTGTGCTACCAGAGCTCCAGTGTGGCCATAAGAGTGGCTGTCCACCAGCAAAGTTGATTGTTTGTCAGTAGAATGAATGCAACAGTGTTTCCACCTAGTATGAATAGGTGTGCTGTCTTGGATGTTGAGTTGAGTGAAAGATTCAAGTGGTGTAGAAGCAAGGCTGATGGAACATTCTCATCCACAATGCTGACAGGGAGTTCACTTCCAATTGTAACACTTCCAAGAAGTGTGTCCAACTTAAGTTGGACACACCTCCTCTGACAGTAAAGTATTGCGGTACTCCCTTGGTTACTCTATCATAATTCTGATTTCCAATTAACATGTCAGAGACTATAAGATATGCTAAGGTTGAGTTTAGGGGTGCTGTAGGATCAACAGACTGTAAAGAAAATGTGAAGCAGTTTTGCAATTATTAGGGCTATGAGAGTACAAGCATTGCTTCCGCTCCGTCCCTAAATTGAAGATTGTGACAGATTTTTAGGAAAGTGCCAGCTTGAAAAGTGATGGTGCACTGTGACTGGAATGGATATGTTAAGGGTTGGTAGTCCAGAAATGAAAACTTGAGATGGGGGCCTGCCTTCAGGAGTTTGATCAGATAGTTGGTCTTGAAAGGTTTGAGATGGTCGTCAAGCTGGTTGAAGAAGTGTTTGTACTCTGTTGGCATTGGTGATGGTGTTTTCCTAGGTTTGTGAAGTGTAGTAATTACTGGTGTTGGTAGAGGGATTTGGAAGGTGCTGTTCTGTATCAAAATCATCATCATCAGAATGTCAGAGCTATCATGTTCACAGGTGCTAGATAAGAGGCCTTTGTTAAATGATTGACTTAGTTCTTTAATTTTTTTCTCCAAAGGAATCCTACAGATGGGACATGGTCCAGTAGCTGATGCACATGCCTCATGGAAGGTGTGAAGACATGCCAATCTTGTAATGGGTCTTCTAGAAGAGGAACGACATGATGGTAGGTCACATAAAGCCTCTATATCAGGCTGCACTTGACCAAATTGTTCGTTTTGATATGATAATGGAAGCTATGTACATCCACATTTGTATGGCAAGCCGTTACTGCCAAAAGCCATTTGAGTTTTAAATCTTGGTCCAAC
The DNA here is from genome assembly GCF_042242905.1 of Orbicella faveolata. Taxonomy (NCBI): domain Eukaryota; kingdom Metazoa; phylum Cnidaria; class Anthozoa; order Scleractinia; family Merulinidae; genus Orbicella; species Orbicella faveolata. The sequence continues at coordinate 29,212,040 of NW_028301576.1, forward strand.
TGGCTTTCAGCCTTGGCGAGTTGGAAATCTTAAATGGTGAGCTTGGAACATGTATGGGTGAATTTAATAAAGCGATGGTTGAGTTTTTTTGGAGAAGCGTCAGTTCTCGCTAGCAAGTTTTCAATTTCTTGCTAGTGAGTTTTTAATTTCTTGCTAGCGAGTTTCCAATTTCTCGCCAGCAAGTTTCCAATTTCTCGCTAGCAAGTTTTAGCTAGGCCTCTCTCCCAGGCCTTCACTTAGAAGGCGATTAATTAGTCCCGGGGATTAATAGGTTGCAATCATTCAATATGGCTGATGTTCAAAACTCAACCAATGAAGGTCAAGAACACCTTGTGAGTCTTTTCACGAATTTCTCGCTAGTGAGTTTTTAAAGACCGTCAAATTTCTTGCTAGCGAGTTTTCAACAGTTTACAGACGGGAGCGCAGGGAACTGTGGGACATTTTCCTGCCTTCTCCCCCGAACCCTCGAGGTGTCAGGTTTTCAATTGAAGCGAAAGTGAAGCAACAGAAGCTTACTATAAACTAAAAATTATGAATCCTGTCATAAGACAGATCCTTGATAACATTGGCAGATTGGGCAGAGAACTAAAAAACAACCAGCCAAATCCACCTCAGACGAACGGTGGAACCATGAGCAACGAACGAACAGTTTCTGTCGAAGGTGAAGTGTCGCAAATTTTCAGGCGAAGCACAGCACAGCCCTCTCCCAGCATTTGTACCAGTAATGCTAGCTTTACTAGCACTGTTAGCAATGTCATTACTACTAGTACTTCCACAGCTGCTCAGCAAGGACCAAGTAACAGCACAATTTCTATGTTGACTCCGCACTTCAGGCTATCTTATAATTTCAACAATTCAAGAGCTGGTCAAAACACTCGCAAGAAAGGCAAAGCAAAAAGTGATAAAGAACTGAATGGTCCGTTCATTAAGGACGTGATTTTACTTGGAGGGCCAGACCAGGAGAATGTTCCCCAGCAAGGAGCATGGTTATGGCTTATGGAAAATGGCCATGTTCTTGTGGCTGCTACTTTTCAAAAGGAGTGGAATGGGAAAGCTTTACCCGATTTTTTGAAGGTGTTATTCCCTTCCAAGCTGGGAGCATTTGATGATGTTGAGATAGTGATGTCAGTTCATAGTCGTTTAATGGCTCCTATCCTAGCTCTGGCCCAGGCTTTGTCCAGCTTTCTGTTCCAAAAGGTTTTCAAAGACAAGCCCGTTTACGTTCGACCCATGTGTGAGATACTTCCTCTCGGCCCATCGTTCAAGAAAGCAAAGCATGACAGCGAGGTAAGAACAGCTGAACGTGAACGAGAGTTTACAATTAATTTTGCGATGCCTGCTGTCCAGGTTAACAACCTAATTTCAGTGTTAGGTGTTATAGAATGTACTATTGTATGTAATATATTATATACACCCTCATACAAGCTGGTTTGGTGTGATATAGTGTGTACATGTACATGTAGAGTTGGAACACTGGGGTCTCAAGCAGGGTATATACTGATCTAAAATTGGATATTTTGTTCATAGAATATTGTTTTTCTAACACCAGAAAATTTGAAGTTCTGGCTCCTTTGCCCATTTTGTGGTTTCACTCTGTGTTGTTCTCTACTCTTGTCTTCCCTCTTCTTATTCTGCTTATTTGCCTTGCTATATAATACTTAAAATTAGTACAAAATCCCTTTCACCTTGTATTTACGTTTGGAACTTCCATCTCACATAATGTGTATGCAACAGATAATTTAATTCACATGGCATTTGCTACGTAAACCTACCAGCAAATCTTAAGCAGAGGACTGTTGTCCATCTCTAGGGAGATACTACTGGCATCATTACAATGCAAAATCACTGGCGAGACATTTGAAATGTGTTTGACAGTAGGCAAATGGTAACAGGTTTTGATTTCCTTTTAGGAAGATGAACAAACTGAAGATGAAAAGTATGAAGTAAAAGAACTAATGCAGCCAATTTGGGGCTCAACACAAACAACTAGTTCTGCAGGTACTTTTCTGATCCTATTATTAAACCATTAGTTTAAAAAACAACAATGTTAGCTTTATATGAGATGACCTGTAACCCGGGGAGGGGGGATACTCCCATATATACTTATAGGCTATATGGGTGTGGTTTTTTAGGTGCTCTTCTCTTAAATAGGATATTAGTTTTGCCCCTTTGGGCATTGTGTTCTTAGCGTGATCCTTAGATAGGGTATGTAAATCGTAAAAGCTAACAGAGCAGTGTGTAAACACCCAGCTAAACATAAAAGAAATGGTCTGATAAAGCTTAACTTTCTGTTATAGTTTTAGCAAAGTGATTTTTCACGGATTTGAGACCCGTTCATGACATTCTCAGTATTCACCATCCTTATTAACTTGTCATTCTCAGTTTTGTTTCGCCCCTGTATAGGGTGTCATTTTTGGAGGCTGAACCTTAAAAAGGTATCAGTTTTTGTCTCCTTTGTCCTTAAATAGTGTCAGGATTTAAGAACCTTTACAGCACACCCCTATCTGAAAATTATAAGAGTCCCCTTTCCCCCAGCTGGTCTGGGTTCAGGTATAGTAACATAATTGCAAGGTAGTTCCTCTCCATGGGCCTGGGTCCAGGTAACATAAAAGAATAATTGCAACAACTTATTTGGACAACTGTGACAAATTCCAGGATTTCATTTACTGTGGGCTCATAAGAGGTAGTTGATGGTGTGATAATAAAGGCCTCCTCTTGTTTTGCTCAACTGACAGGATTATCACAAGAATTACAACAAGGAAGTGAACAGATAGATACACCTCCAGATCTAGGAGAGGTTCAGTCACCATCCTTAAATGATACCATGTTAGTCCCACAAGGTGAAGAGGGTCCAATACAATCAGATTCAAGTGAAGGTCAAGCAGCATCCTACTCACTGGAGTCAGAATTGCAGAAGGCAGTTCATTCCTGTATTGATTACTGCTTAGAGAGAAGCATTAAAAACCCAGTGGAGATTTTAAGATGTGCACAGTGTTTCCTGCTCTGTGGTCGACCTTTGGATGTCACAGATCCCTCTGCACCGTTAGATGGGGAAACAAATTTCATCCTTGATGACAGACAAAATGTCTTTCAGAGTGCCAAAGAGGAATTTCAGTCTCTCTCTGAGGTCACAAATCCCAGGGTTACATTGGAGGTGTCCTTTTATGGGGAAGGTACCGTTGATGCTGGTGGGCCAAGGAAAGAATTTTTCCGCTTATGCCTTCAAGAAATTAAGAAGGATTACTTCGACAGTGGTTTAAAGGAACACCTGTCAGATGACTATATCTTTGCTGGTACTGTGATGATGTAAAGTTTATATGAAATATTTCATATATGAACTGCGGTTATAGATGAAAGTGAAGAATGATCATCGCAGTTAATTTTCCAATTTAAGCAACTGGAAAGAAGAAGCCTGAAAAAAATCAGGGCTTCAACGGGATTCGAACCCGTGACCTCCGCGATACTGGTGCGATGCTCTACCAACTGAGCTATGAGGCCACACATTGGGAGCGAGGTCAATTGAGTTCATGTCTTCCTGTGAGGAGTGAAATGATGTAAAGTTTATATGAAATATTTCATATATGAACTGCAGTTATAGATGAAAGTGAAGAATGATCATCACAGTTAATTTTCCAATTTAAGCAACTGGAAAGAAGAAGCCTGAAAAAAATCAGGGCTTCAACGGGATTCGAACCCGTGACCTCTGCGATACCGGTGCGATGCTCTACCAACTGAGCTATGAAGCCACACATTTGGAGCGAGGTCAATTAATTGAGTTCATGTCTTCCCGTGAGGAGTGAAATGATGTAAAGTTTATATGAAATATTTCATATATGAACTGCGGTTATAGATGAAAGTGAAGAATGATCATCGCAGTTAATTTTCCAATTTAAGCAACTGAAAAGAAGAAGCCTGAAAAAAATCAGGGCTTCAACGAGATTCAAACCTGTGATGGCGTACTGTGATGGCGCTTAGTGTCCTTTAGAATGGACATATTCCTAGGTTTCTGTCAGAAGACCAACTTCAGGAAGTGTTTGGATCTGGACAACCTTCTGAGTGCCTTGGAAAACTCAGAAGTGGATTTGAGGAAGTGGGGATTTACCAGATTGCAAATGCACTCCCAACCTTTTTACATCTATTCTGTCCATCTCCAGCTTCAGAGCTATCAAGGCGTAAGCTCCTTGATTTGTTTAAACCGCAATTCTTGGAGGTTGGATCCAATGCACGTACAGATGAGAACTCAACCTATCAGGCATTTCTAAGGTATGTTCAGGAGGCTGCAAGTGGGCATAGAGAATCTGTCACTTTTAGCCACATCCTTCAGTTTGCTACTGGAACTGATGAGGAACCACCTTTGGGGTTCAGTATTTCACCTACCATAGAGTTTCCTCAGTCTGAAGGCAGCAGTGCTTGGTCCTTTCTTCCAATGGCTAACATGCTCCAAAACACTTCATTTGCCAAGATGTGTTTCAAGCCAGAACTGTCAGCTGCCGGATGACAAAGAGCTCTTTCAAATGTATGACTATGCATTTTGCAGTGCTTTCTTTGGAAAAAAGTAAGCAGATTCCCTTAGTAATTGAAAACTGTGGTAGTGTTTTAAGAGGATCTAAGGTAGGCTAACCACTGTGTTTGCCCATCTTCTGAAAGGTGTTGTTGCCATTGCAGTTAAAAAGTAGTATTACAAAAAAACAGTTATCATGTTGTACAGTACTTGGTGATGGCTAATGAAAATGTTTACTTTTTATGCCTGGGGAGTTATTGTTATTGTTGTTGTTGTGCTTGAAAAATGACATTTATAAAACATATATATGTTTGGTGAATAGTATTAGGCAAATGCTATCAACGGTTTTTCATTTTTATGCCTTTGTTTGGGAAGAATTCTATTTTCCTGCAGATTGTTATTGTTATTGTTCCCATAATTGTTGTTAAAAAAGTAACATTTAGGAGAAACCATTTCTTATGTTGGCTGAATACTAGGTGAGTGCCGAGTAAGATTTTTTACTTGTTTTGACTTGTTTGGGGAGGAATTCTACATGCTCTGTGGCTAGCTAAAGAGTTTTACATTAATAGTGTTACATGTTATAATAGCTGTTTTACTTATAAACTTATTGAAATTTCTTTTGTAAAGATAAACAATTTAATAGATTACTGGTGTTGTGTTGGGGAAGCTCTTATCCTGTATAACAGTTGAAACCATTCATATGGACACCTCCACAGTGCAGCCTGTTCTTTGGCTCATATGGTCCCAGCTTGAGCCAATAATCAAACATTTACAATACAGTGCATGAATATGTTGTGGTTCAATTTTACCCTTGGTGCAATATTATTCTTTCCTTTGTTTTCAACACTCGTACCTTGTTTATACACACACACACACACACAAAGTGAAATATTAAAATTGAGCCAAGAGTAAAATTTAACTGCCAATACCTAAACAATTTCAAAAGAAGTTCAGGTCTAATCTTTTTAATTTCATATCCATATATATTTCTGAGAATTAATACATATCAACAATGTCACTTATGTCAATGAAAACACTTCATACATAACACCAGGCGAACTTAAATTAACATAATGCCTTGTCTGTCTGATTGCATGATTCAAATACTACTTTCACACAGGAAAAGGTATTCTAAGGGAGACTGATTCACTCATGAAGAGAATTCCATCATTAATAAGACCTTAAACGGCACTTTTATCTACTATTAATAAGATCTGTTTGGTTAGATCAGTAAATTTCTAAACTGAATCCCTCCTTTCAATAAAATGATCAAAAAATTCTCAAAAGAAAGGCCTATTCATTTAAATATACTAGTCTGACCCGCCAGTCCTGACTAAACGTATTAAAACTTTGTTTCAACTGCGAACTTAGAATGTAATGAGTGAAAGCACCTTTCTATAATTTCAACTTTTGCAAGTAGCAAAGAGAAGTCTTGTCAAAAGACCATTTCCTGATATAATGAATAAAATGTGACTTCATGTGATGACATTAGACAGTAGATATTGCAAGTTGACACTGCTTGGTTAACAGTCTCAGTTTTGTGCAAAGGCCAGTGTTTCAGCCAGAAAATTTTACTTGAGGAGCAAAGTGGCCAATAAATAATATTTGGTAAAAAGATAGTCGCCCAATGCAAATTTTTGGTCGCCAGATACCAGTACAAAGGATCTGTGCATTACAAGAGAACAATTCATAGGCATACATAATGTAGTCAATGATCAAGGGTTTGCGATGCACTATAGGGCGATTTCACACACGGTCATTCATTTGGAAGTTTTCCGATGTGAGAGAATCAATGGCCGTTTTTATACTTAAGACTCATTATCTGTCTGGACGAATTTGGGTAAACATTTGTAATTCATCTGGTTAAGCGTCTCCAGTATAAAGACGGGCACAAGATGTGTTATGTGTCTAGACAAACTATCTCTCCTAATTCTTCAATTTCGAAGTATAGTTCATCTAGACACATAATACACCTTGTGCCCGTCTTTATACTAGAGATGCATAACCAGATGAACTAAAAATGTTTGCCCAAGTTCGTCCAGACGGATAATGTGTCTTTAGTATAAAAACGGCAAGGATGCATAATCCTTCTGGATGGATAAGCGTCCTCTAGTATAAAAACAGCCAATACAGCAAAGCAAAAGGATGGATTGACTTCTTTCCTTACATCAAATGTTTTAGAAGCAAAGATCTCTCAATACTGATTTTCTACAAGGACAATGTGTGAGAAAATAACCATTACTGATCGTCAACACAGAAATGTAGTCGCTATTATGGCGACTAAACAAGAATGTTTGGTCACCAAGGATGAATTGCAAGTTGCATTGGCGACCGTATCGGTCATAATTTCGAGCCCTGGGATGGCTTTTAAAATACTATCCTTTGTTTGGCCTGCAGCCTTGTAAAAGTAAAGGGCTAAATTGACCCTTTTTTGTTTTTCTGGGGGCTATCTCTGATTGCAACACGGGATTCCCGCAATGGCGTGGTCTGGCGGAAACACTGGACTAAAGGCTTTCTCATGATCAATTCATGATGTTCTGTTCTACTACTACTGCACAAGGCTGGCAAGTACTCGCGACCTTGCATTGCAGAAATGCTGTATCTCAGAATCTCCATCATCTGTCAAAGGATCAATATTTGAAAAGAGCACTGATTTCTCTTCATCTGTGAGATTAAATTGGTTTTGTGAAACAACAATTTTGCCATCTGAGCTGTCTTCACAAGAGACTTCATAGTCAACACCATAGCTCTGAAGATCTGCCACTAAGTCACCACTGGCATTGAGGGATACCATACCATAACTCCACAGTGCAAGAGGAGAGTTGTGACCAACTGTCCTGATCCCATGATAGTTCCACTGTACTGTAAATTCTTCTAATGACATGGCTATTTGAGGCTGGAAAACATAATGGAGGATAAACAAATCCAGTTCACTGGTAGCATCCAAGATTCCATGATGCTCCATGTGCCTGAATATAGCTGAGTAGTGGCTAGTGACAAGTCGATTAACCTCTCTCCAAAGCCTTTCAATCCTTGAATTGTGAACACTTCTACCTGTTATGAAGCTTTCCCTGTAGGTACCAAGATTTGAAATTGTAAACCTTGCAACATCAAAATTTTCCACTGCACAATCACCCCTCACTATACTTGGAAGGCCATATTTATTTACTCCCTGCTGAAAATATTGTAGGGCAGTGGTTGCAAGATTATTGGTGGCACAGTTCAGATGGGTTATTGTCCTACTGTAACCATCAATGCACCCATGAATAACAAATCGCCATGAGATCAGCTTGTGATTGCTATCAATATGCCACAGGCAGTTTGGCGCATGCACATTGTATACTTGCCTCCGAATTGTACTGCTCCTATGAGCTGCTCTACCCACAGGATCTGTGGCTTGAAGCCTTTCTCTGATCCTCCAATGCTGAATTCGTACGCCACTGCCTCTCAAACTTCCACGTATGTAGCTCTCTCCAGCACGGGGAGTTATCGCCATAATTGACTTGAGAAGTTCATCTAGTTTAGTGTCTGATATCTCTGAAAAACTTCCATCAATATCAAATTCCTGAACTTGTCTGTACAAAGTTCTTTCACTGACATTCAAACAGGTAGCAATTTTTGCCCAGGTCATCCCAGTCTCGCAAACATTCATGAGCTGTTCTCTGGTTATTACAAACTTGGGTCGACCTTCTGTTTTCTCAAGAGGTACATTATAACCAGATCTCTGGCCAACAGATGGTTGCTGTTTCTCCATTTCATTGGATATGTCCTTAAGCTTAACATAAGATAAATCATGTAGCATTCTTAAGAGCATCAGTAGGTTGTTTCAATGTTCTGTACCTTCACCAATTTCCAGCTTGAAAATCATTCCAAGCAAAATGGTGACATAATCTTCTAGTTTCCTTTCCAGGTATTCAGTCACAAAATTGTCAGCATCGGAATCTAACTGTTCTAAAAGGTCATTAAAACCAGTAAAAAAACTCACAAGGTCTTCTTGACCTTCGTTGGTTGAGATATGAACATCAGCCATATTGAATGATCGCAACCTATTAATCCCCAGGACTTATTAATCGCCTTCTAAGTGAAGGCCTGGGAGAGAGGCCTGGCTAAAACCTGCTAGCAAGAAATTGGTAACTCGCTAGCGAGAAATTGGAAACTCGCTACTGAGAAATTGGAAACGCGCTAGCAAGAAATTGTTAACTCGCTAGTGAGAAATTGGAAACTTGCTAGCAAGAAATTGGAAAACCCGCTAGCAAGAAATTGGAAAACTCACTAGCGAGAAACTGGAAACTCGCTAGCGAGAAATTGGAAACTCGCTAGCGAGAAATTGGAAACTCGCTAGCGAGAAATTGGAAACTTGCTAGCGAGAACTTAAAAACTCGCTAGCGAGAAATTGGAAACTCACTAGCAAGAAATTGGAAACTCGCTAGCGAGAAATTGAAAACTTGCTAGCGAGAAATTAAAATCTTGCTAGCAAGAAATTGGAAACTCGCTTGCGAGAAATTGAAAACTCGCTAGTGAGAAATTGAAAACTAGCTAGCGAGAACTGAAGCTTCCCAAAAAAACCTCAACCATTGCTTTATTAAATTCACCCATACACATTCCAAGCTCACCATTTAAGATTTGCAACTCGCCAAGGTTAAAAGCCGGTTGGACCAAGACTCAAAAGTCAAATGGCTTTTGGCAGTAACGGCTTGCCATACATTTGCAGCAAAAGATGGTTGTTCAAATGTTTGCCTCCCTTTTGGTTTACCATTTCTGGACGTTGCACAAGGAACGTATCAATAGACAAAAACAAAAGGCTTACAATTTGTTAGGAGTATCATTTAGTGGAGAATGTGAATTGAACATGGGGCTAGAAAACAATAAACTGTAAACAACCTGTATATACTTTGCTAGCTTTGTCCATGTTTGCAGCTATTTTCTTAAATAATTCCAACAAATATTCCGCTGTCTTCCCAGCCATTTTCCAGTAGTTTGCTTCACTGGTGCCTTGTTGATATGTTGGAACAAACCATTCCTTGAAATATGCAAGAAATCCAGATGATCCTATTTTTCTAGCAGTGTTTTGGATTTCTGGTCTTGTACTCCAATTTCTTGTGTCTTTTCTCAATAAAGAGTGGAAAATTTCTACTTTTTTCTCTGTGATGATAGAAAGCCATTTCTGTTTCACTTGATAGTAAGCTGGATGGAATGTTTTCTGATATGCCATGTCACTGAGAAAAGAGAGGGTTGATTTATTATAGTGTCTGTGCTGCCATGAGATGAATATTATGGACAGTTGGATCATTAAGTTCTCAAAGTCATTTTGGTCACCACTCTGGAATGCTTGGTATTGGAAAAACACAATTGGTACAACATGGTCAAGAAGATAAAGGACTGAAACAAACTCGTGAGACTTGCTTGAGCCAAATTTTGGCAGTATTTTGTCACGTACAAGGCTCCATCCAAGAAAAGCTGTTGTGACACATAATGTGGAGCGGTATGGTTTAGGTTTCTTTGCAAGAATTCCACCAAAAACTGCTTTGTACATTTCATCAAAAAAGAACTTAAACATCAAAACAACCTCTTCCACAGCATTCAAGTAAACATGAAATTGTCCCTACTCTGGAATGATTGTGGCAATTCTTTTTTCTTTTGCTTGTGTGATTAGTTTTTTGAGATAATAAAATCCTGGCCAGTCAGCTGGTAAAGGTAAATAGTAACACTTTGCATACTCTTCTAAAGCTGGGTACATCTCAAATAGGTACGGTATCGCATCTCTATATTTTCTTTGCTTTTCAAGTCTTGCTCAAAAACATCAGGCAGTGTGCAAGTTTCTAATATTGCCAGCTCGTCTTGACTACCTCCATTGTAAACGCTGCAAAGAAAAGAAAAATTATTCCTAAATCAATATCTTGTTACGCAACAAAAATAGGGTCTTACGTGTTTTCATTCAAAAGACTAACTGTATGTACCTCATTTCTTGCATTGACTGTATTAACTTTGCTGGATCTATCTGAGCCAATTTGGGATGGATTTGGTGAAGGTACATTGTCTGCATACTTCTCAAGGCATCTGCCATTATGCTCTTTACCACCTCAGAAGCAATTCCACCCTTGCACACTTTCACCTGTCCTTCTATGAAGACTGGTACTGGGCGGTGGAGAGGGGCTTGTGATGTCTTGGAAACTACTGGAACGCTCATGTGGATGTCCAGTAAGCTGGAGGCCATGTGTACAGCTGTTGATGGTCTGAGCTTCTGGGGCACTTTCTTGGCATGAATGTTATGGTAGTCATCCAGCATGAATATCATAAAACATTTCAGCTGTTCAAAAATAAGAACATTTTACCAGATTTAGAGATTTTATCCGTCTCCCACAAATAACATGTCAATGTAATCTTGACTTTTATGTAACCTTTTTGAGAACAAAACTATTAGGCCAAAATATTATTGTGACAATATTTTAGTTACATTTGTTCCCTTAGAAATCTGTTCTGCCGCAAACTTGTGATGGTTGTCAACAAGTTCTTTCCTGAATTTTTCAATTGTTCGTGGGTTTGCTGAAAAGCCTAACACTTGACCAGCAGAAAGACCATCTAGTGAAAGGCTGCTCACTGATGCATACAGTCCACTTGTTTTCTGAAAATGACTTGTTTTCTGTGATCTAAAAATAAAAAATAACACTACAGAATTGTTAAAGATGTAATAATAATTTAACTATTCTTTTGATATTATTGTAATAATAGTTATTTTTGTTATTGACGAGATATGCATCTCATTAATCTTTGTTTTGTGTGTGTGGGAATTTACGATATTATATATTTTTAATATTTACTACCAAAAATTGTTTGGCTGGATCTTGCTAAAAAATAATCATTTTTTAAATTATTACTTACGTAAAATAAGTAAGAATGTGAAGTAACGCAACTATCCGCCTCTTTTGCAGGTCAGCCCGTTCATTTGTTAGCGCACCACAATCTCCTGTCAAGGCCTTCAGGAGGTCTCCCAAAGACCAAGGGAATGTTTTGCAGCAAATTCTTGCATAGCTCTGGGATCATACAGATTGCCCCGTTCAGTCTCATAATGTTTGTAGAGGGAAAGCTGGAGATTTTTGACTTGGACTTCAAAGGCATTTTCTGAAAGAGATTGTTAATAATCTAGTATTTAAATCTACTTTTGCATATCTAAGTATCACAAATAGCATTTTTGGCTTTTTAGTCAGAGTCAAAGAATGAAAAGATTTTTGTGTAGTGAAACCTTGTATCTCTGAAAGTTGACTTTGTACTGCAGTCAGCTCCTTTTTCAGTTCCTCACATTTTTCTTTTTCCACTCTGAACAGTTGTAGTGCCTCCTCTACACCAATATCATTCGTTAGCTGTTTTCTTTCTTTGTTTTTCTGCAATATTCAATAAAGATAATATTCAGTTTTGAGGTTTTAGAAAGCTGTGGTGTAAGTATTGGAATATGTACTTACATTTGTTATATAGGAATGTTACCTTTCGTCTTTCAATGACTGGCAATCCAGGTTGATTGTAGCAAGATGCTCGACATTTGTAACACCATTTCAAACCCGGGCGGTATTTCTCAGAATTTTCCCCATGGTGGTCAATGTAGTTGTACAGTCCCCTCGGTATGGCAGTTAATTTTGGACTGTGTGTTTCTGACAAAGTAGACAAACATCGGTTGTCATCCTTCTTGATTGATCGCCAGTGCTTTAAACACACTTTTGTACGAGGCGGTGTACCCAGGGCCCTTGCCAAAGCGTCATTTAGTGGCCTTAAATCTCCGTAGCAGCTCTCCTTTCTTTGTCTTGTCTTTCCAGCGAGCCAGCAACTGTCATTTCCCGTCATACGAGGAAGAAATATCCCCGACAAAACCCAGAACATGAATGTAAACATTGGGTTACAATGTCCCCAAAAATATTTTAGCGTCTGTGTAACTTTGAGGGCGAAATTATTGAAGAAAACAATTTTTCACAATGTTCGACAGGCCTTCATTTTTCAAAATACTTATTTCTCTCCTCCAAATTCTAAGCAATTTCCTTATTTTTTAAGTTTAAATACCAAAAAAAATTACCCACGAATCGCAGCCATTTTAAACGGCACATGCCTGAGCCCACGTTCCCATTCGCTGGGCTGTGACCTAGCCCTTTGTGTTATTCAGCTCTGTTGATCAAACTTAATATTTTGGTGTAGTGCAAAGCAAGCAACTATCTACAAATGACTCAGCTGTTTTTGACTTAGATGCAGTGGTGATCATGTGTCGAAAGAGGGTCACAGATTCATGGTATTCGACCATTAAACAAGTTGACAGTTGGCGATGTACATCGGACGTTATGTAAACAAAAGCAAACTTCTGTTTTATGTGCAACGAATGGTGAGAGAAACACGTCAAATGGGCCATTCCATTTAATTTCCGCACCCCCCTATTGAGGTTAGGGGAAATCCGAGGGGAGGGGGGGGTCTTGTGAAGATGAGAAAATCCTGTATGGGGAAGGGATCATCATAGCCAACACATTAAAAGGGAGGAATCTGAAGGGGTATGGGGACAATTATTTCAGTAAGAGAAGAGTTTTGTGTAAGTTTGCACTGTAAAATTATCATTAGTCTGTTGTGCATTCGCTTACAATCCAGACACTTCTTCTGATTCTGTCTTTATTTTTCAAAAGCTCATGAAGTTGTTGTTTTCTAATTGCCAAAATGTTTCTCAGAGCATCGAGGGCCTTGGCCAATTCCCCGCAGTGGCATTGATGTGCTTCTTTTTGCTCTTGTATTTCCTTCTTCAGTGACTCAAACTCTCTTCCTCTCTTTTTTGCATTCTGCAGTTGAAGACTCAAGTGCTTCAGTGTGTCGCTACTGCTCTCCACTATACTCTTGGCCATCTCCAAACGTTTCACGTTTCGCTCTATTGTTGCCTGCTTGGCTTTACTTTTCGATGCCATATGTTCTTCCAGAAATCTTCTATGGCTTCTTTTGTTTCCTTTTGCTCTTTGAGCATTTTTGCAGCCTTGTACAGCCTCCACTGTTCGTGTAATGCTTGGTCTAGTTCCTCCCCCTTTAACATGTCATATGCTGGATCTTCACATAACTCCTTGGCTTTTTCATTCCACCATGTCTTCCTTTCTTTTTCATTGTCTGACGATCTTGCTATGTCTTGTTCGGAAAAGATGTGCACTCCTTTTCTAACTGCCGCAGAAGCATAGCGAGCTGTTGGTGAATTTTTCGCACCAAATACTTTAGTAAGCGTTGATTGTATGGCTCGCTTACCACGTGATGCTGCTCTTTTGGCTGTGGTCTCGCTTTCGTCGATATCTGCGGCCTTTTGCTCTAAACTGCTCATTTCACCCGTGTTTTCTCTAATTACTAATTTCTCGTCCTGAAGGGCTTCATTCAAGGTGATCTAGCCTCCTGCACTCTGCTTATTGGTGGCCCCCATGAAGAAATGAAATGGTAATCTTCTGGCACCAGCTCACTGACCTCTTCCTGAATTTGTTTTCTTATTTCGTTGAGTGTAGCATCCATGTCAAGTACTAAAATAACAACCAAACTGGCAGCACTCTCCAATTCGACTTTAATTGGCTTCATTTTCACCAGATTTACTCAGTTGTATCTCTTCGAGCAGATAGTTGGATGGATTAATAACCGTACAGCTTTCGGCCACCGCTCTACGACAAATGATTTGTCACTGCAATAGTAGTTGCGTAAGACCAGATCAACATAACTTCCGCTGGTAGCAATTGTAAATGTGTTTTTCATCAATTTACCCACACATCACTTCACCCCATGTGTGACAAGCTCAAACAGTGGCTAAGGAGTGTTCTCTAGGCATGTTACAAAACTCATATTTTTTACCGCACTCTCCGATGGATAACACCCATGATATTATAAAAGCTGGTACTCACTTTCTTGGCCTAGGCATTCCCCACTAAGAATAAACCTCTGGTACCTAGGGTAACGATTCACTCAAAACACCTCATTTTTATTGTACTTTATTTTATTCTCTATCATCAACAAAAGCAGACAACATTTTTGTGAAAGTAAATCTTAACTCAGCTTTGAGTATATTCTTAGCCTATTTAATATTATAATTTTTTTTCAAAACAGACAACTGTCCCCCGAGTACCTAAGGGCTTTCTGTGTGTGTGTAAACGTGAACAAGCTAAATGTTGTGGCACACAGGCGGGTACTTCCGGTGATAAATGGTGTAAATATTACAACCCATTCAGTTTTAAAGTTGTGGGGTCTTGCGTATATTTTGAATTTAAAAATCACCCGGATATATAAAACAGATTAATAAACAATAACTGCCACATTTATTCAGTAAACAATGTGACTGTTCACAAGTGTACAGTTTAAATCTCAAGTTGACATATGCACTTTTCTGATTTAACAGCATACTCCAAACATTAAGCAAAGTGGATAAATATGCACATGTATCTTGCAACAATCAATGTCAAATCAATGTTGTAAACAAGTCTCTCTAGAGTTGTATTTTTAAGTCAATATTTGATGTGGAATTGAAACTTGACTACTACTGAGTTTAACTCTCCTCTATCTCACGGATCTTCTTCTTCTGTTCTTCCACCCAGTCATTAAAATTAAATTCTTCACTGTCATCTTCCATAGTTACATATTCCAAGGAGCATTCCCCAGCCTCTGCCGCTTTTCCGGCATTCCTGCTTTCATTTGGAATGTTATGATCACAATCTTCCAGTATACCTTTGTTGAAATGTTTGTCTCCAAATGAGTTGAACTGATTTTGCAATTTTTCAATTTTGCTTTTGACCATTATCTGTTCCGTATTGTTTACTTCACAGGCGCTTCTTTCCCCTTTTTGATTTTTGATGTCCGGTTTGGACTTCTTGGAATCTCTTCGATCATAAATGTCCTCTTCAGGATCGCTATCAAAAGTACTAGTAGGCTCACAGTGCTTGCGGCGAACACTTATGGGTCTTCTGTTGGGCAGTTGTTTCATGCTCAAAAAGCTTTTAGTTGATCTGTTCATACTTCAGGAGTTTTGTTTCTGTTAAATCACAATTCCACTTTTGATACACCAAGATAAACTTGTACGCGATCGACGCTCGTAGCAGGGGTCAGCGTTTTTATCAGAATTTCTTCACCACTCTTCTTTAACCTTTTGAGGCCTCCCACTTTGTGGCCCATGATTATGAGCGGGAATTGGGTTTTAATTTTTGGTCTTTTTGATCCCTAAGTCTCAGTGAAATTGGTCAAGAAATCTGTTTAGTCTGAAAACTGTTATTGATTGATGAGCAAGCTGCTGAGAACTAATAGAAACATTCAGAACAATTCCCCCCTCCTGGTGGGAATGTAGCAAACATCTTAACGCCTGGATCCCGCCGTGAACATTAAAAGAACCCTGCCGTAATCCATTCCTAAATTGTTAAAGAACATGGATCAACTACCTGACAAACTCCTTCTTTGAATCTTTTCATTTATAACTTTTACGCAGAGGATAATTTTGCAGGTCGTGTCAAGGAGGTGGAGTCGTCTTATTTTTGATAATTTGTTACTTCGCACAATCTCCATCAGATGAGCCATTTGTGAAGATGAAAAGCTACAAACTTTATTCATGGCATCAAGGAGACTGACTGAAGTTAACTTGTTTTCTTGCCACTTTCTTAATGGATCATGCATCTTAAATGCTGGACTGACCAGGTTAAGAATAATGAATTTAACAGACACTGCTGTAACAGACTTGACTTTGGCAAAAATTCTTTAGGAAATGAAAGAGTTAACAGAGCTCCATCTGGCAGGAACCCGCATAAGCGATAAATCCCTTCCTCACATCATTGCTTTACCTAAACTCAAATACATCTCTGTGCCTCGTGAAAATGCCCATGGGTTTGGTAGAAGTTCAGCATTAACAATTCTGGGAAATTGTGCCACATTAAGAACACTGGACTGTCAAGAAGGATATTTTTTTTTTTGGAGGAATTACACTGGATTCTGGAGAGCAACCCACTACTGACTGGCTTACTCATCCCATATGCCTTCCTACTCTAATGTTTATCGTGGAATCCCTCACAAAACTAGCCTACATTTGCGTTTGTGAGACAGAGGTGACACAAGATTGTGTGAGGATGTTAAAGTCCAGGAAACCTAGTTTGGAGATTTGTTATAATGTAAACCACACCCCATGAAAACTAGATCACAAAAAACTGAATAACAATATCGCATGTATTAATTTAAATCAAATTTATAATGCCATGTTTTTTTAACATTGTTTGTATGTATTTTGTTTCTGTTCTGGTCACATGCAGAGTATGGCACAATACAACCGTTTATATGTTATTATCGTATTTCCGGGGTTACAGCCACAATTTCTTGGTACGATATCACTTGACTTTTCCAATATCAACGAAACGTGATCAATAGCCGTAGTCGAAGCATCTTTTTGTCAGACAGCTTTATTTCTGAAACATAAAAAAATTAATACATTTTAGCGCTTATGTTATTTTCTTAATATGTAGCCTTATATCGCAAGCCAAAGGGAACATGGCAGCTACCTTTTTGAAAGCTGTATCATTTTGTAAGCTTAGCCGGTTCTTGTCTCTATCATATGGTAATAAAATGACGAATAAAGTATGTTTTCATTTAATCGAGTTAAATTTAATTTGTGTTTACATGTTGCCACACTCCCTGAGGTTATTTGACATACAAGGCGTGAAAAAACATCGCACTGAGTTCTATATTAAAACACTGTCAACTAGGTTGGGCCACTCAGTGTGGACTGATTAGTTGTTGTCTTCAAAAGATACCATCTTTGTGGAAATGCCTTCCATTAACATTACATTGGAAAGCAGAGTGAGTCTAGCATTTATTGTGTTAGAACACATCAATTCCATGCTAACAGACATACGTAAAAAGATACGAGAAGAGGTCGATGAGCTTATTCCACAAGAATTTTGCTTCATTTCTATATGGGGGCCACCAATAAGCGAAGTGCAGGAGGCCAAGATGAGCATAAGAGATGCCCTTCATGACTGAAAAAAGCTGGTTATTTGCAGTTATGACAAAAAGCAGAATCGGAAGAGAAAGGCCAGCGAATTTGTGGAAGGCAATAAGGCGAACAAATGTGGAGCAACATCAACAAAAACAAGTCAAGATATTAAGCATTTACGTGAAAGCAGATTAATACCAGATGCTAAAAAAACAGTGCAAAAAACGTTGAGCAAAATTTTACTATTCCTTCAAGTGCTAAAACCTTCAACATCTCAGAAAAATCTGCTGTCTCATTAAGTGAAAAAGGCAGTGATCATGAGCAGAAAACTGAGCAAAACCAAACTGTTAAAAAGGGGGGTAGCCCTTGTTTTCCCAACAGACAAATACCTTTGTTCACAGATGATGAAATTTCCAACCAACCATGCTGGCTAGAGAGAGAAAGGTGGAAACACTGGAATTTAAAAGTTCAGGAATTAAATAATTCTAAACAATGTACCACGTATGACAATGGAGAATTGCTAGGCATCATTGATAAGGATTGGACCTTTAGAAAGGATCGACTTCTTCAGATAAGAACAGTTGAACTGCAAGTTATGCAAGATAGCCTAGAAACTGTTTACCACAATTGGCATCCTCCGCCTCCACCAAAAACAATTTCTGGAAATTATGAGGTGATATCCAAGCTACTGGTATACATTGAAAATGAAAATAGCAAATTATCTTCAGTGACCTCTGCGACAATCAGGGACCAAGGAAAGATTGCATAACTATTTGCGTGACTTAAAACGGACCAGTGATGCACTTTTCAAGGCCCTAAACTCACGGGAACCCAGTTTGAGAAAATTCAAAGCTAAACAACTGGAAGAAGAGCCTTCTGACAGTGCTGTGGAAGAAAATGAAATAGCTTCAAACATGTCTTTGGAGCGCGAAGATAACTAGCTACCAAACGTTAGGCATCAAATGTACGATTTTAGGTCAACAAAAAGGCTTATCCTTGTAGATGGTATCACTTTGATTATTCAATCTTTTCCCAGATATGTTTTTCTTGTCTCCTCTATTACAAGGTTGTAAACTTAAAACGTCATTTCTTATAGAAGTTGAACGCATCATTTTGTGCGTTAGTTAGAATAAACCTAAAATTAACCAGGAAAAAATGACTGATCGATTTATCCATTGGCAGCCTTGGGGGATGATCAGTAGACCAATTGTGATTTTGAGGCCAAAGTATTACCACTATTTTGTCTGGATTTTACCAGAAACAGTTATTTTAAAGCATCAAATGAGTGCAGTTTATCGATAGAAGCGTGTTTTGCGGTTTTTGCCCCATTTTCCGGTTTCCGGTTTTTCTGTAAACGTAACCCGAAATTAACTCTGATCTGAATCAGCAAAAATTTCCTAAGTTGCCTTTCCATTTCCCTTTTCATTTGCTTTTACGGATCTTTGGTGATTTCATACAATCAGGAACACTACTCCATTGTCGTATTGCCCAGGAAGGCATGGTTGTTGTATTCCAGCACTTAACAGACTTGGTCTACTGATACTGAAGGCCAGAATACTTTTCCATTAGATTCAAGTTCCAACAGTCAGGATTCAGCTGGCTAGTTGTTTCATCCACAGTGAAAATTTAAGAATTTCCGAATGTTCAATTTTGCAACCAGATACATTACCCGAGTGCTAATGGCTTTTATGACAAATGAATGACAAGTCACACGATTAAGGCATTGGTTGCCCTTGGGCAAAGTTTTTATCTTCGCCGACCAAAAAACCACAGAAAATTTAAAACCGCAACCAGAAAGCAACTCATGTCAGACTGAGTGGGGTCGCACTGGGGTAGAAAAGTGTCAATGATGACTACTGAAGTAGACCAGATATACTTTTATCCACTTGGAAAAAAACCCGACAAAAAATACGCCCTGTTGCAGCATTGTTGATTTAACTATCACACTGTAACTTCAGTTAAATCAGCAGTATCTTTATGTATTTCGTATGATGTATGAAAGATTGGTTAATGAATGTCTAACTGCTTTGACTGCCGCTCTGATGAGAACCATTTTGTCCAGTTTTTACACAGGGAAAATTTTGTCAGTGGTCCTTATGCAGATTTGTCCATTTGGGACCATATTTTCAAGATGCATTAAACCATCCGCTCTAGTAAAGCATTGATGATGACAGAAAATTTGACAGAATGAACAACTTTTTTGCTAGTACATTCCGGAATTGTCATTTTTTACTCGACTGTATTCTCTTCATTTCCTGGCTAAATTTGACAATATTTTGTTTAATAGCGCTACTGGATAAAAGAGTCGACAAGTTGGTCACTTACTTTATTAAAGGAGGTAAGTTATCACTTATTTCATATGTATATAAAGCCATGCGTGGGGACACTCTGAAAAAGAGTCATAACACAAATTAACCGGCAGTCCCAAAATCAAAGATAACATGCCTAAATTAATCTCTGTCACTAGGCTTTCGCTTCATTAGTAAACCAGCAGTCCATATATATATTTTTAAATCAGTTCTAGTAAAATTGTCAAGAATACTGAGCAAAATTAAACTCTCCCAATGGACTTTCACTCAATTGGAACAAACTAATATTATTTTCATAGAACCGCCAATGTGCTGCCTATTTCCCACCACAAATCTGGTGTGTCGCGCAAGACAACAACACCTATATTTTACAGCTTTTATAATAGAAGCTCTTCCTCTTCTTAGTTCTTGGTTTTAATACAGCAAGGCCTTTTTGATGTGACATGTACAGTTGACTTAAGATGTAGAAAAATATCTATTCTGCAGAGGACAATTGGTTATGGTGGTCATTCAGGGCCTCTTCATTATGAGCCTGGTAACTGGGCTGGTTTCGGTTACCGGGACCAATGTTGTGGTCTGTTCAAATGGGAAATTTCAGCTTGGTCGATCGGGATGAAATCCAAGATAAACAACCAAAACGGTGAAACATAACCTTGCATTGTTCACGACTGTCGTAGCTTTGTGCACTCTGCCAACTTTACTTGTAAAACTAATTCACATACTCCTAAAATGGAAATACATTCAAGACAAAAATTATCTCATTTTAGGCGCTATGTTGTGAAAGCGAAACTATTTTGTCTAAAAAGTTTCGTCCCGGTCACCCGGGCTGAAGTTTTTATATGGTAAAATTTTCATCCCAGTTACTGAGATCTTGGTCGCAAAAACCGAGATTGCAGTAGCAGGGCCAGCCCGCCATCTCATATGAGCGCATCGAAAATTTTACGAAAGAAAGAGTGGCGAGGCGAAATCTCGGAAACCGAGCCAGCCCGGTTGACTGGGCTAATATGAAGAGCCTCTTATTAGTGATTTGAAGTGGCCGCACGAAGTTTGGATTTCAGATCTATTGCGCTCTTGTTTATCACTTTCCATTTCTAAATCGACATATAGTTTGGTTTGGCGAAGGTCTTTTCCTTTACTGGGATTGAAGTAAAAAATTTGGACTACCGGCGATAAAGCTGTTTTCAAACCTCAGGCTGGTTGGTGGCACGTGGCTAGATCATGCTGAACTTTCATAGCCTGCGAACAGGCTCCCGGTGATCATGAGCCCAAACTGCTTTGCACTCCGAATTCTTCTGTTTCGCACTCACCGATATTTTTTCCGTCCTCTCTGGGAGCCTGTTCACAGGCTAGAACTTTCACTGCGTCATATAACCAAAGGGTTTGAATGGAGATCTATGGCGCTCTCAACAATCGCTTTGCATTTTTCGCTACACAATTTCCCAGTGGTGGTAACCAATTCTTCAAACACTATTCGATGTTGGAGTTGCATGCCTTGTGTGATTAATTTCCCATATTTCGAGCAGAAAACGTAGACTCGATCGAACACTGCAAAACTGCTCTCGCATGCTGTAGATCAATCGCCAAAAAAACGGCGCAAAAACAAATGTGAGAAAATATTTGTAATTAATTTTATTGCACATGCACAGTAGCGAGAAGGTAGTGTCGAAATTGAAGTACTCAAAATCAAAGCACTCAAAAACTAGCGCCGAAAACGAAGATCTAAGCAGGAAGCACCCTGATGTCTGAAGCAAAGCACTTAACTTGGTCACCAAAGTACTGAATTAATTTTAACATGGCGGTTATGTGACTGGAAGAGTGTACTGGCATGACAGTCGTGAAGCAATAACGATACCGGCAAATTATGTGGCCGCAGCAAATGTCAGTATATTTTATTACTTTAACGTGCATTCGCAAACCCACTTACACGAGGGTTTTCATCTGCAAAACACTGAAAAACCAAACCACAATAAATTGCTTGTTGCAGTTGTTAATATGTATGGTCCCCCTTGGGAAAAGTTAGCAATTTTGCCGAATACAAAAATGCGAAACCGCAACCAGAAGGAAAACGTTTAGTAAAACGAGTAGGGTCACACTAGTGGGGGGTAACTGTCAGTGTTTTGCTACATTGCAAACTTTATCATTCGATAAGGTACAGTGGAACCCTGCCTTACGACCACCTTGTTATTACGTCCACTTTATTCTGGCCCCCGCAAAAGCTTAGTCAGTCATTTTCTTATTTAAAGAACCCCTTTAATACGACCACCCCATTAATGCAACCAATTTTCCATGGCCCCAAGGTGGTTGTATTTATGGGGTTCCACTGTATTTCATTTTTTTCCTTTTAAATTTCAACGGCTCACTTCAAACGAAATTTTGTTCCGGTTCCAGTTCATCTGGCTTGCGATGTCATCAATCACTCTTTGACTTTACAGTGCTTTATTTTCGAGTTCGGGTGCTTTGCACTGCTACATCAAAAAAGGACTGCCACTCATTTAGCCACAATATATATAATGTATTATTGTTATTCTCCAGAGTGTACAATACAGAGTGTATAACTGCCAATTGCTATTTTTTGCGTGGCATGCATGCCAAAAATCCCTGCCAGTTGCATTGGTGGAAAGTAACAGCAAGAAATAACTTGTTTAACGATACTAAGATAGCATTGAAGCCGAAATAGCAATTAAGTTTCCTAATCTTTATCTAATGATTGATTTCCGTAGCAAATTTGAAATGATCTTTCTCCCATCAAGGCTTAAAGAGGTCCTTGGTTGATCATGGCATACATAAATCCAGTAGGTGATTTGAGGTGCTTGAAATTCACTTCAGTAGCTGTTAATTTCCAGCGGCTACAAAGCATTACAAAGGAGATCAGTGCAAAATATGATAAACCTATTGATTCTGCTAATGCTGGAAAATTGGCGATGCCTGTTCGAATGACAGATAACACAGCAATGAAGCTATTTAGAGACAGAGATCTCAAGGGCGACGTTAGGCCCATAGAAACGACAGGGGATGGAAATTGCCTTTTTAATGCTGTCAGCATAGCCATTTGTGAAACTGAAATTCTTGCAACTAAACTTAGACTACGAACAGCCTTAGAACTTATTCTCAATGCGGATTTTTACGGGGTCCATCCAGTGGTAACGTCATCTGATATCATAACCATATCGGGTAGAAAGTGGTCAAAGGAAGGGTTGTATGACGCCGTTATCTTTAGCAATAATTCCTCTAAAACCCTGGCTAAAGGAGGTTTTGAAAGCGCATTACAATATGAAATCTGCAATACTTTGCATGACGACCGATTCTCTGGTCTTCTACAAATAATGGGTTTGGTGTCAGCATTGGGCTGTGACATCCAGCTAGTGTACCCTGACAAGAGACATTCCTCTGGTCTCTTTGTTGAGTGCAGTTTACAGTCCACGAGTTGGTACCTCAACAACAGCAAAAATTAGCATTATGTGGACAGATACAGATGGGTGGCCTGATAGGTTAAAGGAGTTTAAAGTCAATCATTTTGTTCCTATGTTGAAAGTTGACACACAAGACAATTGGATTACCGTCACGTGAAAGTGCATGATGGTGAAAACATCAAATTACGACGAAAAGAAGAGAAGCTCACCCACCAACCGGAACAAAACCAGCTCATTTCAGCAAAATTTGCAGCCTACAAAAAATGGTACAAAAGAATATTTCCAACGCGATAACCATTCCTACAAAAAGGGTAAGTCAAGTGCCACAAACACATGACCAGGTAAATCATACATCAGCAACAAGTTGTTCAAAGTTGTTTTCTGCGCCAAGACGTGACAAGAAATCCTCTACTCCCAACACGCCAAATACAAGCCCAGGCAAGGCCCAAGAGACACCCCCAAGTTTTATCAGGAAATAGTACAGTCGAAACTGGGCCTCACCTGCCAACAACAACACTGACGTGCCAAGTGGTCCAACAAAATTTGAAAATGAGAACCCTGCTGAATCGAGTTCCCACGACAGATGTAATCATAAAAGAGATAGTTGCACTAGAGACGGAGATACACAACCGGAACCATCCCTTGTAAGCGAACATAGTGAATTGGAAGAAGTCGGTGTGGAATCTCCAACCATCGGCAATGCTCCTGTTGCATGCAGTCCTGTGTAATCTATTAACCTTGGCACTAGTTTGCCAACAAGTAGTTCCTCAGTTGGACCACAGAATCAAGCTCATAAAACGAGAGAAACAGGTGTTGACTCCCAGAACAGTTTTACGCTGCCTTTAACCGCCATTAGACGATCTTTTTACGCAAAATGAGGTAAACTGTGTCATAAAAACTTGAAAAGAAGTCTAGAAAAGCACAAGTAAACGAGCACCTTCGACGAAGGAAAACAAGTGTTAGATGTTCGAAGGAGTAACGTCAAAGGGACATTGGAAGAGAATACTGCTTCACTCAAAATGAAAATCTGTTCAAGCAAATCCCACCATCTCATGTCGCAACTTAGCACACTGGCAGTGGCTAAGCACATTTTAAAGCATGGTCCATTTGTGCCTACTACGGAATTGTGCGATATCTACAAAAAGGCCAATGGTTCCTCAAGTAACTGGTGCATGATGTCAGCTGAGTTGTTCGGTATCACGTCCAAGTATTTAAACATCATGCAGTTATACATCGAAGGGCAAGCATTTATCTGTGAGAACCCACAGTCTGACTTTGCATCCATCCTTTCCTTTGTTCGCAATCAAATAAAAGATAGGAAACATTTAAACGAACACGTAACAAAAACGATTGGTGAATGCTTCAAGGAAGCCCTAAATTATATGGATTCCAAAAGAGACCGGGATACAGTCATTGCCCTGATTGAACATTTCACTAGCGTAAAATTTGTTGCAGGAAAACCGCTAAATATTCAAAACAAAGGAGCAGTACAAGGAAGTCGCGATTCATTTAAGGAAAATCTACGTGCATTTAGAGACATACGAAAAACATCACAAGTTGTGAGGAACGACATGACAAATGAACAGCAACGTAAACTTGCTGTAAGAATTGCAAATAAAAGGAAGCTGAAAGAAATTCTCCACATAGCTCCAGGCCGTGGTCATAAGCTAAAGTACGTGGAAAACCCCATGCTAGTACCTCTCCTTGAGTATGCCTTCATGGAGGCAGACGTCATTGAAGGTGGCGGAGGAGTTCAGAGTCATCCGTGCTTGATAGATGACACTCTATACCGGACTTCAGACAATGTCACCAACATGAAATAGGCAAGACAACTTGTGATGGCAATGTCCAACCCTGATTTCAATATCCCCCTTTCTTGCTGTTACAATTATACTCAAAATTACAAAAAGAACACAATGCGAGCAAAAAGGCACCATGATGGGAGGGAGATAAATGCCAAAATATCCTTCCATAATCCCCCCCATGTAGGGGTTGAAAAATTTGTCGTGAACATTCATTGGTCATCGGCTAACGTCAATTTCATTGTCGACAAATGCGAAGAAAACAAAAACAATTACATGGTAGACTCGAAAGATGCAAAAAGCATTGTCCCAGGAGACATATCACCAGTTCAAAAGCCCATGAAAACATGGAAGCAGCGATTGGGTATTCTACCTGACCATGATTGGGATCAAGGACGGTCCAATGCCATCACACCAATGGCCCACCTTTTGTTGGAAAGCAAAACATTGGTAACAAATGAAGAAGTCACAATACCCCTTCAGAATACTGCAGCATCAGTTTCTGTGAGCGTACTGGCAAAGTAGTGTATTGATGTATCTTTCTTACTATGAGCCTGAAACTGTATTCTGTTGTATGAATGAGATTTTCTTTCTTATGGTTCAGCCATCTCTTGATATTTTTTTCTAAATCCCAAAACTGGAAGGTTAAAGGAGAATTTTGCTTTTATATCTGACAATGGACCTGCTGAGCAGCCAGCAAGCCCCACAGTTCAGATGTGCTTGACCAGACTATGCAAATTTTTAGATTTAGACAAGGTCATTCAAGTTTCTTTTGCTGAGTACCATAGCAAAAGAAACTTTGTTGAAAGGGTACGTCCCCAAGCAAACAAAGTAATGTCAGCGCATGGTTCATTCTCAAGTCATGAGAAACACACTGACGTTAGAGGACCTGGTACACTGAAACATCTTGAAAACATGGAGCAAATGGCTGCTGCTATCAACAGCTGTTTAAAAGGAGCATCTTTTGGTGGAAGGTACATTGATGTGTACCAAGGTCTTAGAGAAAATCAATGGATTTTTCATGACACTCAGTTGAAGACATTTCTCTCTATGGCAGAGTACAGCAAGGAAGTTTCAGGAATGTCGTATCAGGTAAGGGATACTTCTCTTTTGCAAATGCTTCATGATGTTTGGGATATTGAAACCAACTTTACAGGACATTCTTGGGACAACTACAAAGTGGTGAAAGGGGAAGAAAGTGTATGGTATTCATGGTGTGACAAATACACAACAGTGATATTTCGAAATGGAGATGACTGGAGAGGAGATCCACAGCAGCGTACGCATCATCAACCCCTCCCCGACTACATGAGATGGTTTGAAAGTGGAGGAGAGCTGCACTATTTGCCATACAAAGCGAGAAAATCTTTAACAAATGGAAGGTGGGATAACATACCGGGTTGTTTCCTTCCAAGTCATTGCTTAGATTTGGCGTATGTACTCATGCCTAAGCCTACGGGGTTCTTGCTTCAGAGTTTAGCGTTGCTATGTTGGCTGCCCGAGAATGAGGTTCAGCAGTTCTTTGACGAAAAGGAAAGTGAAATCCAGAGAGAGAAACAGAGCTGCTTCAAACAGGAGCAGTGAAAAACACACAAACTGTACCGGGAAAAGAAGGACACGCTGGTTGCCTTATGCAAAGCTAAAAACATGGAAACATCTGGCATGAAGCATGAACTTGTAGAGAGGCTTTCTGTGGAAGAGCAGGAAGCACCATCAATCACACCTGACATGTATGAGGGTCAGAAGGAATTGCCAAAGTCTACAAAAGATATTGGAAAACTAAGTAGAAGTTACCTGCAATCAGTCTTAACTTTCTATGGCTTTGCAGCATGCGGCACAAAGGATGAATTGATTCTACGTGTAGGCCTTATTACTAACAAGAGAGCACACCTATGCTTCAACAGAGAGCAGAAGATGTTCCTAGATTTAATAGCAGTAACAAAGGAACTAATTCTCGCCAAAAAAAAGCAAAGTTTGTGCCCAGATGCCTCTACTTACAAGCAAAGAACTTTTGCAACACCAACTGTGACATCACTTTCCTCTAATCGACCTAGATATCATGTGGCAGCTCAAACCCAGTCTTCAGGAAAGGCACGTGTGGACATACCTCAAGGAACCTTCAAGGAAAATATCCACAAAATTTTTGACGAGCTGACACAGCAAATTAAAAACGAAATCCAAGTCACACTTTCAAGTGAAACCGCCAGTGTTCCTCAGCAAAAGGATTCTAAGGACATCAAAGCTGCCATTCTTCAAGAGGGAACAAGGGTATGTTCTTTTAATTAATGCATGTTCGCCACCTTTGGAGCCAGCGCTTAACTTATGTAGCTTGAATTAGTCATCCTTTGATTGAGTAAAACATCACTGAAACATTACACTTAATGCTACAAGGAGAATATTTGGATGGTAAAATGGTATGCAAAATGCTTACACTACACTTTACGCGATATATATTTCCCAAATATTTTACCACAGACGGATTGAACGATAAAACAGTTTTCATTGCAATTTACTTTACTGAAAAGTGTTTTTCTGTAGACGTTCCCACAATAAGCAGTAATAAAGAGATAGTGTCTTATTGGGCACTTATTATTCCTAGTTGTCTCTACTTGAGGGCTCTTTTTCAGTCTACAGTAAGTACAACTTATAGCAAAATGCACACCAAACATTTCTTGAATTTATAAAGTGTGGCTCATTGTTTTCAGGTTAAGGTGTTTTAGACTGCAGACGATGTAAAGGGGACTGGATGGCACGAGGGCTGGTACATGGCTGTGGTTAATGATGTAATTGACAATGATTTGGGAAAAGCAAACATCACTTACGTGGTGGAGCCTTCTGAATCATATGAGGTCTCTGTTGAAGAGTTGCTTCAGAGGGGATGGATAATGATTGATGACAGAGATGAAATAGAACAGTTCTATGAAATCGGGGCAAGAATTAAAATAAAGTGGTCAAAGCAGGAAATCGGTGACAGATTGGAGGCCTGGTTGGTATGTTGCAGAAGTTCAAGATGCTGACAGGGATAACGATGAAATAACTGTACAATTTGTATCTGAACCAGAATGTACCTATATATGTGAAGTAACGCCATGTGTAGCAAAGGGAACACTTCAGATGGTAAAACTGGTATTTTAGTCAAACCTAACCTGTTACAAAGAGCAAGTTAAGCTAGCGAGATGTGTGACTGACCTAGGGTAACCAGAGTGTTCCTTGAGGCTAACAAAGTGTTTTTTAGGACAAAGAGAATGGATCAATAGCTTGCACTTTGTCAAGACCTACACTTGTAGAGATTAAGATTTCCTTTTTGCAAAGAGAAAGTGAGACCTGTTCAGATGTATGATATCTTATTAGGAGGTGTTTGAAGAGGGATAAAGCCTTTGACTATACGAGTTGTCACTGCGGCATATTTGTTATTGGGGGTCATGTTTCCTTAGACACCTCTGTAAATCTTTTGTGATTAATTCATACTAAGTTTTTCTCTAGCTCATTTCTCGTGCAAGTCAAAGCTCTCTTTCCTACAGATAGACTAAACTTATAAGGTATGTTTCATGTTGAACATTGATTTCTCAATGAAATGAGTGACTCTGGTATTATTTACATCTCATTGAATAAGGATGCCTGATATTTCATGTCACATTGTGCAAAGGATTTTGACACATTCAGGTTAGATAGATGGAGGATACTCTGAAATTGCTCAATTTCCTCTTACACCTAAAGGATGTCATTACTCAGTGTTATCCAGTTACAGTTTTACAAGTTATTAGAAAAAGAAATGTTGAGTTTTGACATTTTGTCATGCAGTTCACACTTCTTCCTCCTTCTTTGTTTATATGTTAATGTATACTGTTTTCCTACTCATCATGCAAAATATCACACAGCATTGTGTATTTTCTCTCGTTCACTCATTCACTCCATGCTGTTAATCAATTCTCCCCTACGTTTGCCACATAAAACCCGGCCAGCATAAATGGGAAGGAAATTATTTCAAATTTTAGAGATAGTAATTGTTATTACATGCATGATAATTGTGAGTGATTTCTCTTCAAGTGATAATAACTACTCTGTTAAGCTATCCTTCTTAGTTTGGGGTCACTTAGCATACCCTCTCATTACCCCCATTTAGCTCTGAGTAGTCATATTTCCTAGGTTTTTTTGTCTGAAAGTCACTGATTTTAATTAGAGTAGGAAGTAATGTTTTGTAAATAAGTTAGGTGCCTTGTTTCTTCAGGGTTTCAGTGAAGAGTAGAATTTTGTGAAAAATCAATATGACAATATATATTTATATATAAAGACAGTGCAAAGGGTATGACGTGCCATCTGTAGCAAAATTACTTTTCGACATATTACGACATATTACAACTCATGTGTCAAAAAGACATGAAACAGGTCGAAATAGGTCGAAATAAGTAATGTGATATCATCATGTCATGTAATTCTATCTCAAAATAAGATGGTTGTCATGGCTATACCATGTAATGCGAAGCTCGTAATGACTCATACCATGTAACGTGAAGCCCGTAGTGACGTTCGAACCCTTGGTTACCGCCTGTTGTTAAGGACAGAAACTGTTCTCGTACACGAAGCCTATTTACCCCAGTTCCTCTTGGCTCAATACAGTTCCGCCATATTTTGATCGTTTCGCTCTTTGCCCGATCGTCTTCTTGTGGAAGTGACCATTCAAGCTCACAGTTCGCTCGATAGGATTATTGCCGCTATATATTTACATTTGGTTCTTTTGATTTATTGCATTATTTATTTAGTGTTATCTCGTTGTTGTCGTCTGCAGCTCCTCGATCTGTTCCTCTCGCACGTGCTTGATCGTTGCTGTCCTCAATCATTCTCTGTTCGATCCATCTTTCTTGTCTGTCTTTTCGCTCATTTTTGTTCGCAATTTTTAAGTCTTAACTGTCCGATAGAATCATGTCTGGATATTCTCCTGAATTGTTTGTGGAAAATGTGGACCAGGAGTTTCTCTGCAGTATCTGGTGAGTGAATGTTATTCCTGCATATTTTGCAGCAATTTAAGAGTGTTTGAGAGTGCCCTCTTCTCGCAGCTAACTTCAGTTGAGTTCCGCAGTATGCGCTATCCTAGGATTAAGGATAAGTGCAAGATGCTGACTCCTGATGTACATGTTTGTGGAGATGCATGTTTAATCAGTTGAGGTCTGAAGCATCCAACATCCTTAAACAAT
This sequence comes from Orbicella faveolata, assembly GCF_042242905.1. Classification (NCBI taxonomy): domain Eukaryota; kingdom Metazoa; phylum Cnidaria; class Anthozoa; order Scleractinia; family Merulinidae; genus Orbicella; species Orbicella faveolata. The sequence goes on from NW_028301576.1 coordinate 29,242,197, forward strand.
TATTGAGTCATTTGTGCTTACCACCCAAAAACCTGTGTTGTTCCCCTTTTTTATCGGAATTTTTAAGAAGTTTTATTTGGTGTTCTATGGCAATGCAAAACCTAACATCTTTGCTATAGTTGTCTGCGTTTTTTTCTGATTGTTGTAATTTGATTGCTATTGGTCAAAACATCCTGGCCACAATGAGTTGAGTTGGTTACTCGATGATACCCCCTGTGTCTTAGTGTGCAACTTTTTCAGTGAGGGAATGAAAATTTCCTACTGAGACTGAAACTTTTATGAGGGTGACATACTACTAGTCCAATGGGATTTTCACCTAAGACAACAGGTTAATATCCTCTAGGGGAAGAGGAGGGGACTAGGAAATCGAAAATTATAAATAAAGAAACCCACATTGCTTTGACTTTCATATTCACCATTTCCCAATAAGCCATCTCTTCCTTTTCTTGGGTGGTTTTTTCATCAAATTGATCAATGATGAATAAAGATTGTAAAATTTTGATGTTAGCTCACATTAATAAATGGTTATGATATAGACCTGAGTGTTTCCTGGAACACTCACCACTGGTAAAATTCATTCCGAACTACATCTGTGACCCGAGCGGCGTATTTTCCATATCCCGGCCTGTAAACATATTGAAAGCGTCATTTTCCATTTATTTATAGCTGGTTTTTCAACATCCAGTTTTCGATATAATAAATAGAAAATTGCAAAGTGGCTTGAAGATATGAATTTTATTTTCACGTGTTGACTACATTATTGTACTCACTCGCTGCATTCTTTCACTGCCGTGTAATGTCCTCCATTTTTTATTTATAAAATAAGTGAGCTATTACGTGCGCTCTCATCGCTGTATAGGTGTGTTTAGACGCGAGCATGTAGACACAGTTGTGATGTTTTAGATTCGCACAGAGTTTTTAGAATTATTTCATAACGGTAATACAGCACTTTTTCCATGTTTATATAGCCTTGGCTAAACACTCGTGAGGTCTATTCTTGAAAATTATGCAAAACCTCCACTATGTCTCGGGTTTGCATAACTGTCTTGAATTCTCACCACCCCCCTCATGTTTAGATGAGGCTATGTAAACACGGAAAAAGTGATCTATTACTTAAATAGACATGCGTGTTGTGCTGGAAAATACACCACTCTTAAATTCATAGGCATCCACATCTACATTTAATAGGAAACCACATCTCGGACTCGTGTCATTAGTTATCATCATTGGTCTTCAAAAATTTGCGGTAATTATTCGTAGATGTTCGTGTGGCCTTTGGACATTTCCCGGAGAATCCTCGTAAATCTTTGGATATTGTTCAGAAATCTTTGAAAAGTCGTCAAGAACACCGTTATCCGATCGGTTCTATATATCGAATATCTCTCCTCTTGTTTCACTTGGTATCTCAATCGTGAGATATCGAGTTCAACACTGGAAGAGATATTCCATAGCTCATACGTGCGCCCATGTATTGTCCTCTCTATATTCCCTGGATATAGCATCAATTCAACAAGCATTTTAAAGGGCATAAAGGGTACAAAGATTTGCCATGGAGGATCCTTCGACATGACAAACATACAGATTGCGATATTGTAATCTGAAATAATGACCTTCTGGCTAAACCTTTCTTAACTTTTTCTTTTACTTGAGGGTGCTCTCAAGAGTTTTTGCCGGTGGTGATTATTGCATTTTGAAAACATCTGATGCATTTTCGAAGTGCAAGTGCCTTTTTTTAAAAATTTCTTCGGTATAGGAAGGACGGGGCCTCAGCTTGCTGAAGTTGTTTGGTGATCCATGACCAGTAAAGATCAGTAAATGAATGGTTAATCTAGTGATTGCGGTCCAAACACGGGCACGAAGAAAATTAGGCTTAATAAAAAAAAATGACACTTCCTATCCTCGGTAAAGGTAGGACAAATTTTAGTGGCACCAAGTAATTAAATATCAGAACAAAAAAGAAATGTAATATATCTCGTGGGGTAGGATGCAGTACAAGCTTGATCCGGAAAAATAGCTCTAGCATGGTATCATGACGGGACACAAGCCAGGGACATACTCGGCCTTATTAACTCTTCTCTTTGTTTATGGAAAGTACAAACAATTACAAACCTTTGTCCCTTCTGTAATTTATTACATGGGCAAGCTAAAGAAAAATTAAAAAAATTTGCCCACTTTTTTTTTCCTTTTTTTTCACAAGTCTGTGGTAAGTGACGAAGCTTGTGTAGACACTTACAAAATACTTCAAAAATAATCATGCTTTTTTTTATTCAACTTTCCACTTTGTTTCGCCATTATTTGTTACTTGGAAAAAGTTCAGGCTTGTAACTTGTTTTCGACTTGCGACGCACTGGTGGAAAATAGAAATATGTGTTCCACCTTTTTTCATGTGTATCCCTTTTGGCTACAAAATTTCGTGCATCCCTTTGATGAACCAGAGGCTTGGGAAACACTAAGGAGAACCACAAGGACTTCAATTAATTTCGTTGAGTACAAATAACGAGAGACGATTGTTCGAGTGCCAGTTAGATGGCATCTTATTATGTTCGACAGGTCGATTTTTCATTTCATTTTCATTTCTGCTTCTCTCATACTTAGCTTCCACTCATGTTTTTATAACTCGATAGAAACAGAAAATGTTTTGTGTCTCTTCAATGGAAACTGGGCTTGCGTGGGCTTCTTTAACAGTTTTCACAAGTCTGTGTTAGTAATTAATGCCAGCTTTTTATTTTTCTTCTCAGTGGGAGGAGAGATGCATAAAACCAACTTCAATAGCTTTTTTCAAGGGAGAACCAGGAGTTCCTTTGGTTTCTAATTGACCCAAAAAGGATCCAGCGTAGACATACCATTAGAGATCACTAGGAAAAAGTGCGTTGCATCATCTTGATGGCATAATCTCTGTCTGTATAATTATTATTTAGAATCGTTTAATTCGACAGTTATTTTAAAAATTCTTCTTGCCTTCAGGCTTGTACATGTAGTATTCTATATATAAAATTTATAACTTATAAGTGGTTATACCTCTCTTTACAAGGGTAGAATTAAGAAGTGCCCAAAAACTAAGATAAAAACGTTGGGTATTGGCCGTATTATTTTCATTTTAACTTGTCGTGCTTTTAACTGCTTTAACTCCTTTTCGTACCTCGATCGCAAAAATAGCTCTTTTTTCGATGCTTCTTAATTTTTGCAATTTTTGGGTGGAATCGTTTAATTGGAATACAAGATTTTCGTATCCTATTTAACTAAGCATACAATCGATACGTGAAGCAACATGCAGAGATGTCAAACATGATAATTGTTGTCTCTCTATTAAATATGGGTTTAAAAGTAAGGTAAATATGGCTGTATTGCATTCTATATTATTGCGCGATTCCTACTTAATTCTTCGCACTTTGATAGGAAACTTCAAACGTGCAACGCCAACCGCAATATCATTTTCACTCTTATGGGGGATTTGTTTATAAATTCATCTGAATAGAAGAAGGAATTTAGGTAAAAGCTACGAACAAGATTTTATATATGTTACCTGTTATTGTATAATACTTCGAATTTTTTTTTTTGGGCGAGGGCGGGTAATACCGTGGATTTAGGTTTTTTCTCAGCTCGTGAGCGGGCGGTTTTAAAAAAAAATCCTGCCATCTAATTGGTTCGTCGCATTGATCTATTTTCGTGAGCGAATTTGCAGTAATTAATCGTTAGTCTTTCGCCCTTTTTACTCCTCCATTGACTATTAATCAATGCAAGTTTTTCTTTATTAACATGAGAGAAACAAAAGTGATCGTGGGAGTGTGATGTGTGTGATTCAAAAAACTGTGGCGACTCGAATTCTAGAATTTGTACTTCAGGGCTCACACAACAGTGAAGCAGCTAAGGAAAAAACGCGTTAGAAACTGGCAGATCGAACATTCAGCGCTAACAAGCACCGGCCAAAATGAAAAACACAAAACTACTCATAATGAAGAACGCTTAAGTATTACAGAGTGGGTTGCATAATTCCCATGGGTCACAGAAAACCAAAAAGCAAAGAAAGTTCTAGTTGCTAAACACCTTAATATGGCAAGGAAAGTCACTGTAAGTAGATTCAATTGAGTTCTTTGAAGTCCGGGTTTGAAGTTGTGAGAGTTCGTTTGGCTGTTTGTAGCTCAGCGCTGTAATGGCACGTAATCCTGTGTCTCTCTGTACAATTTTAAGCACGAAACTGAGTCAATTTCAGCTGAGTTTGCCTCTCTGATCATTTCTGTATTTGAGAGAATTTCTGTGGAATACAGTTAACGAATTGCCTCGCTATCTGCTACTCAATTCACGGCAGGAAAGTCTGATTTCGAGTGATTTGCAACTGCTGACAGAAATTGTTTTTGTAGTGCAACTTCAAACTTTGCACTAAATTTCACACCTGAAAAACACTTCTGGAGAACTTAACTGCTGAACCAAATGCAAGTAACCTAAAGAAGTTTGAAATAAATTTGTTCTTTAATACATCTTTCTTTGTCTAGTATCCTAGTTACTCACTCATTTGCTCATCGGGTTTTTTAACTTTGTAGGCGGTGCGTAAGCCAATTCAATGACAAAGTTGCGTAAACAAACCCACTTGTAAGCCAATTTACTGCTTGAAAAAAAGGTAAATATGTTATTGTCTGGCTTAGGATCGGTCTGTATTGTGAAAAACAGTGACCTCGGGCTTGAAAATCAACGGCGGCATTTTCAAGCCCTCGGTCACAGTTTTTCACTATACAGACCTCCCAGCTGGCCACTAACATATAATTTCCCGCCAAAATCACAAAACTTATAACCCTCATTAATATTGCTTGCTACAAGTAGGACCATGCAAACGCACCATTCAGAAATTTTGGCATGTATGGTTTTTTAAATTTTGTGCCCAAGTGATATGACTTGACTTGACATTAACGTAAATTTGGCGACTTAGCGATTTAGTGACTCTTAAGAATCTCAAATTTTTTACATTAATGTGCTATTTTTCAATTGGATGAAACTAAGTAAGGAAAATCAAACGCCGTAGCAGTGTTTTCCACTTTTCTCGGATGACATAAGTGTAAAGATCAGGCCCATGAACTCGTAAATTAAGGCAGTCAGATTTATCTTAACCAATTTAAAGTTGATAGCTATTCTGCTCTTAATTAAGCTCCAAGCTATTTTGCCTCTATGCTTTCGCAGCGTCCCAACGCAAATTCATTGTGGCATTTCAAATTGTTTTTTTTGTCATCACTAAGATATCTTAACTGCCGCCACGGTATTTTCCTTCTTTGACTTGACAACAGGCTAACGCTCATAGCGTCATTTTCCTTAACTCTTTATATTCCTTTGTTTAACTTCCCAGTGGATAAATAGCCAAGTGTAATCGATCTGTATTATTAAAGAAAAACTGCACGCTATTGTTTAAAACATTAAAGAATTGATAAGTGTGATCTCGCAAGTATTGTTTCCGTTGGCAAGAATAGTTCCTGCTGCCGCCCAGTTTTCGCAGGTGCAAATTATATCCTATCATTATTCATACAAACGTCTGTTGTGAAGACTGCTGTTATTCAACTCAAAAACCAAGAACTTTCAGATCATGCATTGATTATCCACCCAAAATTCATCCCTATCTATGAGAGTTATTTGCAACTGTCAGACTTGATTTCGAATTAAGCATTCTGTGCCCAGTTTATTGTTTCAGAGTTAGAAGACGCATATTTTTTTAAATGTATTTTTGGAGCGGCAACACTTGACCCACGTGGGCTTTAACTTGGTCAATTATCACACATTTTACCAAGATTGAAAGTAATTGTTGTCAGCTCCATACAGTTCTTTAGGGGTCCACCGGCTTGCGCTATTTTGAGAGAGGACAAAGAGGACAAAGCCGACCCAACCCTAGGGAATAATGTGGTGGTGGAATAAAACGCGGACATCACGGACACTTTCTTTGTAGGTGGTTTTTGAGCAGGTAATGCTGAGTAGGCAGCAGTTGCAATCTGTAAGTTTTCATTACAAATCGTTTCAAACCCGTGTTTAAGGATACATCACCTTCTTGGAAATCTTGTCTGAATTTCTTATATTTTTGTACGATTTCCTTTTTTGCTGCAAAGGCATGCTGCAGAGACCATTTATAGTTGATACTGGAATGACAAAATCGCTGTGGCCCCGTGCTCAGTTAAATGATTGAGACGCATAAAAATCTACAGAGTTTGCCTTTGGAGTAAGCACAGAAACAGGGGCCCCAGAACTGCAGTTTATTTTCTAGAATGGTTTAAAGTGTGGCGTCGGTTTTATTTGACTTGGGTTTAGGCTACAGAAAAAAACACTACTGCTGTTAAAAAGTTGAGTACAACAACGCTGTAAAAGCGCTCGGTCTTACGTACCAACAACACATTTCAAAGAAACGCCTGAAGCATGCAGATAAAGGAAATAGCGTTGTGAACCTACTGGCTTACAAACTTTTAATTTTTTTATTTTGAACTCATGTTTGCGTATCATTATTCTTCACTATTGCAGATTTCGTAAACACATGGCAAGCGGACGAGAGTCGAACAGACGCGATTCAAGCGTTAGCGATGATGGTAACTGCCAGTCTTTATTTTATAATGTTTGCTTCCTTTTTGGCACTGATCACAATTCATGTTTACCAACTAGGATGCCTTTTGATTGATAATTATCTGCTTAGTTAACTAATCAGTTCTTCTGTGGTTGTTTATAGATGCACGAGAGAGAGAACGCTTGAGCAGAAGACGCGAGCGCAACAACCGAAGGAGACAGATAAGACGAGTGCAAAGAGGTATTACACTGCAGAAAAATTGTTTTCTTACTTTTTATGATTTGCAAAGTCCACAGCTGTTGTAATTGAAGAACATATGTACTGATTGTGGGTCGTTTTCCTCGTAGAACGCGATGCAGAAAGAGATGAATGTAGAGAAGAAGAAGCAGAAGAAGGGGGAAGACGAGATGAATTACGAAGAGTTAGAGTTTTTGAAGGCGACTCAAGAAACTGCCTGCGGTTGAGGAAAGGTTAGTGTTCATAGCTTTTGGTGACTGTCTTTCCCGGCATTGTTGCGAAGAAAAAACAAATAGGTATCTTTACCATGCATGGAACTGAAAACACAGTTTAATAGTTAATGAGTCGATGTTAGATGTTGTTATTGCGACAGATTCTGCTAAAAATATGTTCATAGCATGTTAATTACTATTTGGAACATCTCACATTGAATCGTTTCCTAAGAGGATCCGCAAGTAAATTTGCAAGTTTTCTCAATAAAGTTTATGTCAAGCCTTGTAAAAATACTCAGGTGCTTGCTATTTTGTTTTGACCTGAAGTGAACGATCTGCTCCAATTATAAAATGAAAAGGTTCAAGTTCTGTTTTTTCTTGCGAAGTCAATTTGAGAGCCAAAGTCTCCATTTAACAAATTCGGAAGTTATTTTTTTACGCTTTTGTCCTGTTAATGATCATGAATTTCGGCATACCGTGTGGATCCACTATAGCCCAGTGTATCCGCAAAATTCTCCCGCCAGTATTTTTGACCTATCAAAAGTCAATTAAACTGCAAGATCAATATTATTGTGACTATCTCGTGTGTACCGTTTTTCCCGTGCTTGCCATTAGTCATTAGTCTCGTATTAAATTCTCTATAAAGGTAGGTAAAGTCTGCATGCGAGCCAAGTGGCCCATCAGGCCGGAGCTTATCCCGGTTTCTGTAGCATGAAGCGACTAGGAGTATTTCTATTCCCCCCTGGATGGGATGCTAGTCCATCGCAGGGTTACCCCCAGCATTAAGTTCGCCAGTACCCATTTATACACCTGGGTGGAGAGAGGCACTGTGAGAGTAAAGTGTCTTGCCCAAGAACACAACACAATGTCCCCGGCCAGGGCTCGAACCCGGACCGCTCGATCCGGAGACGCGCATACTAACCATGAGGCCACCGCGCCTCTATGGCTTGGTGTAAATCATTTACACAACGCTCTCTCCTGGTATACTTAAGGAATAGACGACAAGTTTTTATGGTTTATAGACTCATAAACCACGTGGGATGTTGGAAGAACATTAGAAGATTTCGTAAATCACTAGCTGCAGGCGATTGATTTACCAATTCAAGTTGTTTATCATGCCTCTAAACCATAGAAACTTGTGGTCTATTGCTTAGGGTTAGAAAACATGCGAAATTTCTGAGTCGACTGGCTCAATAAACCAGAACTGATTGTCCAATCTGAGCACGCATTCATTTAATTATTATATAACATGGAATATACAATTCATCAGTTGCATTTTCTTGGTATACAAACTCGCCTAAAGGTTGGCGTGTATACCGAGAAAATACAAGCGACTCGTGGGATATTCCATGGTACCACTCAAAAGCGTTGCATAACTAGTAAGATCGGAACAATCGCATAAAAAGTCCTCTTCTACACGACCCTGTGTATTATTTCCTATGTAACATTTGAAATTTGTAAATTTTACATTCATATATATCAGTTATCTTATCTCCCATAGTGTGCTGTTTTAACTGCCGAGGAATGGGCCACAAGGCAAGGGCCTGTCCCTCGGCCAGGATCAGAGGACGAGGAGGGAGAGGCAATACACATCAGCAGCCAGCACCAGCACCAGCACCGAGCACTATTGTGCACCACCACCACCACTACCAAAAAAACACGTGTTAATTTCTCTTAATTTTTTCTTTTACCGTGATTTTCGGCTCTTATTTTGTTTTTAAATTTCATGTTATCTTCCCATGAGTAATAATTTTTCTGCATTTCTTTCGTCTCGTTTTGCCAATAGAAATAACTCTCCAATTTTGTTTTATTATTTAACTAAAATAATTTTATGCTATTTTTCACTACCGGTATAATTGTTTCTCGTTTTTTCGTACTTCCTCCTGCTGTTCTACACCAGTCTTCTACCACTACACTCAATTGTTCTCCATTTTGTCAGAAACTAATGTCCTTAAAAACAGTTGGAATTTAATCAAGCACTCAGAACTTTTCCTAATGTTATGCACCTTGACCAGAGTCAAGTCCAGAAAAGACCATCATAGTTAACACTGATTTCACTTGGAAGATCTTAACATCAAACAGGAATGTCACAGTTTGTGGAAAACGTACCAGAGGACTTGACTAATATGGAAAGTTTCCTTCATCTACTTGATTTTGTGGATAGGAGTTCTATTTGTCCAGGAATCGACGACCAAAAATTCAAAGAGCTTTCACATTCTGGTGGGAGAAATGGTGTGTTCAAAGACCGTCATGGCAAGACAAAGCCAAACCTCTCCAATGACACAATCAGACCAGTTGACTGCAGAGGTTTGTGGCATTCTGGCATTGCATGTGAGCCCTGTAAAGCTTATAGAAAAACTTTGTTAACAATACTCTCCAACCAGAAATCTACAGAGGCCTTAGTTAAATGTCAAAATGTATTTTTTACTACAATTGCTACTAATCTCGCAATCTGATCGGCTAATTTGCCATTGTCGATAAGAGTCAAGACAATGCTGCTTGCCTCAATGTGTCACGCAATGACTTGCTATGTTCATGCTCTGAAAAAATATTTTCTTTGGTGTTGATATTGTGGTAAAAGCAAATTAAAATGTGGTTTAGCGTGGTCTGTACTCTTGTTGACAACGATTTTTGTCATCACAGTGGTCAAAATTTGTTGTTGACTCACTCAGCTGTGCCTCACGAGTCCACAACATTTTGACCACTGTGATGATGCGTGTCCTTGTCAATAAGAGGACAGACCATGCTGAACCACATTTGATTGTTAAATCTATTCATGACTGAAAAAGGAAATTGTTATTTGTTTTAGCTGCATAGCAGATGTACAAAGTCAAGTGTTATGGTAGCCTACCGTTTACTACACTCTCCAACCTGTAGATATTTTACTTGTTTTTATATCCACAAAGTAAAAAGCATAGTCGAGTACAACTCTATGTGGAAATCTAAATTAATGTAAATTCAAAATTGCTAAGTTGAAGAAGGTATCTAAGCAATTTGTGGAAGGTGTGTGTAAGCTTTGCTGGATATGATAATATATTGGGGGTGGGCTAGTAACCCATACAGGTTTGCATGGATGTTCTGTAACTTTTGTACCTTAACTGTCAACAAACCTGGCAAAATTATATTGTTTTTGACACTATGTAGGATCTGATCGTGTTATGTAGAGAAGACAATGAAGTTGTGGAAGAACTCTTCAAGGAGGTGGAAAAGTGTCATCATGAGGAACCAGAGAACTTCAAGTCTCTCTTTATTCAACAACAGCAGAAAACTTTGTCATGTACAGATAACAGATCCAGAAGATGTCACCCACTCATAATCAGATGGTGCTTTGAGCTTTATTTGTCATCTCCAAAAGCTTATCAGTTCCCTAAGGACAGAGGGGTTTACTTCTCCCTCACAAAAGAACTCTAAGGGACTATAGTAGTTGCTTTAAGGTAGACTCGCGGTTTGATTCAGAGTTTTTAGATTTGATGAAGAAAGATTTTATCAATAGGTCTAACCCTAAAGATTATGATGTATGAGTGGGAATCATTCATGATGAGGTTTCTCTGAGAAAAGACCTTGTGTATGATGATTCTGGAAAATTGATTGGTTTTGTTAATTTAGGGTCTGTCCAGAGTAGCATGGATGATTTGGAGCAATGCTTGTCTGCAAAACAAAACTCCCCAACTACTCCAGATGAAGCCATGCACATGTTTGTTTTTATGGCTGTAAGTCTATTTTCAGACTGGAAAATGCCAGTAGCTTTTTTTCCCTACTACAGCAATTAAAGCATGTGCTTTGTTCAATTTGTTTTGGAACCGCATTGACGAATTGGAGCAACAAGACTTCAAAGTACTGACCAGTACATGTGATGGGGCTTCCCCCCATCGACTTTTCTATAAGTACCATTGTCCACCTGGTGTACCAAAAGGTACAATAATTTACAAAACAAACAATCATTATGCATTTGAAAAGCGACCTTTATATTCTATTTGCAATCCGGTTCATCTTTTAAAACCAACTAGAAATAACCAGGAAAATAGCTTTTGGAGAAACAAGACCAAAAAACTGAGAAACAATGGCATGTGGATTACATGGCTGCAGCTGATTGATGCATTTGAAAATGACATCAATTCATCCAATGCGTCCGGCTTGAGGTTACTGCACAAACTGACTGCTGACCACATTTTCCTTAATCCCTACTTAAGGACGAGGGTATACTTAGCTGCACAGGTGTTCAGCAATAGAGTTGCACATGCCATCACAGAACAAGGTAAACCAGGTACAGAGGAGGCAGTTAAATTTGTGAAGCATATGAATGACTTTTTTGATTGCTCGAATGCTAACAGAATCAACACACAGTTTGAATCTAAAAGTGTGTACCGCACCCAATTAGATGGGAGGCTGCATTGGTTGGAAAATGATTTTTTGAAGTATGTTCAGGACTGGAAAGACTGGGCCATGGGGCAGGAAGATGTCCCATTAGCAGAACGTAAGCAGTATTTTATTAGTGATCAAACCTGGGAGGGCTCGCAAATTTGTGTCAAATCTTTCGTGGAAGTTGTCAAGTTTTCTCTCGATATTTCAGGGGTCAATTTTGTTGACCACAAAGTTCAATCAAGATGTACTGGAAAAATTTTTTGGTAAACTTAGACAAAGGAGAGGAGCGTATGGAGCATTCACCTGCAAATAATTTTTCACATCTATTGTAGTTCTGTTTTCAGTCAGTCACATGCAATTAAGACTGTACGGCGCATTAAGCGCAATGGAGGTGCCTTGGAAGATCTTGATGTAGATTTGCCATTGCCAAAATGAAGAAAATAGTTGTGAGTCTTAAAGGTATAATAATGTATGCATCTTGGCTCTGAAACCCTCCAAACATGACCTGCAGGTTGTGCTTTTCTCTGAGTATGTTTTGTGATGTTACTTTTGATTTTGTGGCACACTTGTTTACAATAGGTTTCAGTAAGTAGGCAACATATTTCAGGGCCTTCATATTATTTGTGTTCATGACCAGTATGAAACAATTTGAATGACCATAATCATTAACTGATATCTATTGATCACTTAGGCATTGTCACTCTTTCATTGTTGTATACCATTGGTACAATAGTGGTAATATATTTTATTGAAAACTACACATAACTGCTGGTACCTAGTGTAACTTGAGTGAAGGGTGTTCAATAAAATGTGTCTTGATGGAAACCTTGTGTTCTCTACTTGTTTGGGTGTTTGGTCAGTACATTCAAAACTATTTTATAGGAAAAGAGTTTTTTCTTAAGTTAATGCATATGTCTTTGTATCTAAAAATCAGGTGCTGTCCTTGTGTGTTTTCTAAGAGCATTCTTAAAACAGACACCCCAGCAGATAAGCTGGACACTCTGGTATCTTCCTTTTTATGAATTTTTGAAAACATTCAAAGAAAGCAACATATGGTGTTTGATAATTATGCAAATGTATTAATGGAAGATTAGACAATAAAAAACTCGAATCCAGTCTTAAATGTTTTTGCCTTAAAGTACATGGGATGAAAGTTACTGTATTGCTTCAGGAAATATAAGAAGCAACAGTTGTGCTGGTAATTGTTTTTTGCATTCCCAAGTACATTCTAACTGTAAAATGCAACACCACAAATAACAATTTTATTTAAATTGCACCTTGCTTTCGACAAACAAGTAAGTGATAGAAACTGTCTTCACATTGATTAAATCCACAGCAAAAATGTAAATTTGCACAGAAAAATGACAACTGCTTGGCTTAGCTCTCTGATATTGTTTCCTCGGGGGTCCGCATACTTTTCGCCCTTGTCTGCTATGATCTCTGTTTATTACATTGAAGTTGTTTTTTAGGTGTGACAGACTTCTTTCTAGTTAAACATCAAATTAAAAACTGGTGCCTTGTGGCTGAATTTTTGCAGGAGAGAATTATCGATTTCTTATCGTTAATGGTGCTGGAGAATTACTCATTGATGTTAAAGGCGCTGGAGGACCTCAGAGCTTTTCTGATAATGTCCTTTCCATGTAATTCAGCAGAACTTTGCGCCGAACTGCATTTTCTTACTTTCGATTTTCTTTCCTCCTTGTAGCTTTTAGGTAACACCACTTCCTCACCCGAAAGTACAGGTTTACGAAGAGTTTTAAAGGTAAATTGCTGTCTTCCAATGGAAGCGTTGATGAAAAAGGCCAGGTTGGCTTCAGTAAAGAATTGTTTATTAATTGATTGAGAAGGTTACTGTCTGACTGTCGGGTGCTGCAACGAAAAATTGATAAGGTCGAAAAAGGACGAACTGAAACTTTAAGACAACAAAATAAATTATATGTTGGGTGATCCACTTGGGTTAGGCCGCCTCTGGTCAAAGACAGTGTCATTAAGTTGGGGTATGACATTGCAGGTGCATGTGTTTTAACACCTGGTAACGTCTGATTTAATGTGGTCACCATTCTCGAGAACCTTTCACTGCTATACTGTTGAAGACAATCTCTCGTTTTCCTGCAGACATACCCAGAAATGTAGGCTACTATGTCCTCCTGAAGCGGAGTAAGGAATGCTTTGCTTGAAGTCTCTCTGTCATGTTCTTCCCTAATCTTCACTGCATGGACTCAGGGGGGATGAAAGGACTTCCCATGATGCTTTGCTTCCAAATATATTATCATTATTTTTTTGTAACGACTTGCCATTTTGACATGGACACCATCAGGTTAATCTCGTGGTGTGAGCAACCATTCGATCTCTCGAAGCTGATATATGTTCATTACATCCATCCAGGAACCAAAAAAATTCACTACAGTCACAAGTTTTCCTTGTTTAGAGATATGTTGTGTACTTGGACAGTCTAGTTTTCTAAGGGAGTTGGCCGTGTGCCGTCCCTGTTGTGTTCTTTGGAGCAATGATTGCAAAGGCAAACTTTCAACCGCACGAAGCCCTGTCCTGATCAACCTTAAATCGTCCTGTTATTTTAAGGTAACTATTTTTTTGTTGTGTTTGTATTGTATTTGTGTAGAAGTAGCTGTATTTCTCTTGTGTTCTTGTGCAGGCTAGGTAAACCAAGAAAACTAAGCTTAAACTTATTGTTATTATCGTTGGGTTTGTAAATGTGTTCATCTCAAGTTTAGTTGTGTGGAATTGTTTGTTTTTCTATACAGGAATCTGATGAAAGACAGGTTACCTTTATCGTGGACTTCGAAGTTGTGGGTAAAGTAGGAGCATCTAAGCTTCCAAAACCTAAATCTATGAAGGAACTGGAAAATTCATCAGAGGACGATACGTTCTCCGATTGTTGTCCATGGCTGGATTTAACCAGGTGTCAGTGCAGTTACACTGAATATCCCTGGCTGATGAATGTTGTGCTGCCAGATTGCACTGCTTGTCAAAACCAACCTGAAAACAATGGTGCTCACTCTTCAAGCAAAGAATTAGATGACGATATTGTGATTGTAGATGAAATCCACGAGGAGTATGAAGAGGAATACCTCGAGGAGCCTTGTGACGAAAAAGAAGCAGTTGAGGAATCAGGTCCTCTTTTTACTGAATATGTTGGTTTAAGAGGCAGCTCCTTTCATGCAGAATGTCAAAGTACATTGAAGAAATGCCGAGAAATTCTAGCTGCAAAAGGAACAGTTGAACTAAGACTTCAAACTGAACCAGACAACGTCAGGAATGCCATCATTTTGCAAGCCAAAGTGAACTTACAGTGGGATAGGATTGGCTATATTCCCAAAGAAAGAGTCCCTAAATTTAATTCAGCAAAATTTAAAAACAACAAATGTCAGTATATCATGGTAGACTCTCCAAAGTGGACTTATATAGCATCTGTAATCTTTACCAAGAATGGAAAATGGCTGCCTAATGATGGACTATACAGGTACAATGACAAGCTGTAGCCAGTTTAATTGAATTTGTTTTCAGAAAATGAAAGCCTACATTATTCTTTCTCTTACCAGGAATCGTCTGATTTCTTATTAATAATGTGCATATAAAGGGAAAAATTAGATAGACAACACAGGTGATTTTCAGCAACCTTTGAGAGACTTGTAAGTATTTGCTAATCAAACTCAAAACTCCATGTAGGACATTGGGTGATTTTTAACAGTCTTTGGTAGTTTTCATGTCATGGTCAAGTTAAGTGAACAGTAACATGATCAAAAAGTGATTGTCAGATGTTCGTACATTGTGTTAAATCCAGTTATTGGCCTGGTTGTAACCCAAATACCCTCAACCAACCCAGTTTTCAAAGAGCAAAGCAAAGTCAGTTATACAATAACAAGATAACATTTATTAAAAAAAACTTTAGTTCTTTGAACACCCTTGACCAATGATTTTAATAAGTCTTGAATTTTACTTGCTTACCATTTTTTGGTTTTAAGATGTATACACATTATTTTCCGTCGACATACTCTTGCAAAGACATACTTGACTTTGTATTAAGGTAACTTTACATCCTGTTTTAGTAGGGTTTAGCTCAAAAATTTATTTCTTTGGGAATCAAGCTGTGACAGTTCCTCCTACATGATTAAATCTATATTCTCAGCACTTGTCTTCTTCATGTCATTGGTACTGTAAGGAGAAAATAATAATTAGTATTGTTGGGGGTTAAAGATATAAGATACAACTACTATCCTTGAGGAACAGGGGGTAAGCCAATATGAAAATGATGAAATCGTTGTAGTAGTAACAATCTTTTATTAGGAAGCTCCATCACTAAAAGTGGTTTACATAGAGGTCCTAATACTAGATATATACTATATAATGATACAATTAAAATCTACAAATTAGAGCTAAAACCGAAATAAATGTCGATGTTCTGTTTCTGGCTGGAAGAAATGACCGACTGGCAGCAAATATGGATCCATCTTCCCTGGTATTTCTAACAAGATGGTGCAAACCATATGGGTTCTTTGTTAGGTCATCACAATCTTAATCGTCACTTCCACAGCCTGGTGGTGATTCATCAAAAGATGGCAAGAAGTCCACTGAGAACCTTTCATTCAGAGTATGGTAAAAGAAGGGAAGATCTGGGTCCATACGTTTTGTAAATTCCCTAAAAGCGTAGAATTAAGGAAGGGTCATTAAAAGCTTTCCCTACATCAATGTATAGTCACTGATATGGTTGCCACAGACATTGCTTTTAATTTCAAAATTCCCTGACTTTTCCCTGAAAACAATAAAATTTTCGTGACCAGAAAAATCCAAAATGTCAGGTCTAGTTTCTACTAGCCTTTAATGGTAATTTAAATACGCCATGTTAAATTCTTTCAATAGATGAATTATGATATATTAAAATTCAGCCTAAAGCAATAGACCTCAGTACCAGCTCTGGGAAATAAATACAGAGTTTGGGGGTTTTATTCCCTAGAGCCTTGTACTAAGGTCTATTATTTTAGGGTAAATTTTTATATATTGAGATTGGGCTATTTTCGAAATATCAACTTCCCTGAATCAAAATAAAATTCCCCAGCTTTTCCCTAGCCTTGAAGAATATTGAATTCCTTGACTGAATAATCCATGATGAACAACAGTAGATAATTTTGAGTCACAAATTCAGAACATTTCTTCCCAACCGTAAAACCCAGGTATGAGATAGACGTGGCCACTATATTCACAGGATCCAACACATGTACATACTGTACAATCTTCCCCCACAAGGGTGAAATAAGGGCCCAACCAAGTGTGGCACATACCATAAAAGCACTCAAGGTCACCAGTTTCCTATGCGCAGGGATTTCCCACGTAGCCAATTTCTTGATTTTGTCAACGACAAAACTCTTGACTTTCAATGTTGGTTGTTACTTCAATGATGATTTCTCGAGAAAACCCTCTCAAACCCCCTATAGGCCTACAAATTCAAACCAGAGTAAACAATGTCAACTTCTTGTATTATGTGCTATAGAACATTCATTTCCATGGATGAGGCAGCAAATTGCAATGAAGGCATAGTTAAATGAAGATTCTATTCCTGTAAAAAGTCAACAGTCAAAACACAAATTATGGAAAGGGTTTGTGACGATTTTCATTCACAAGGTTATACTTTCTAAAACACGTTTACAATACTGTTCATGATACATTCTTGTTGTGCTTTATCTACACAGATCTTTCAATGATTTGCTTTCCCCCTTAACCTGCACCCCTCTGGTAGAGTAAACTACACATTACAGGGATATGTCAATAATAGTTTATGGGCATAAATTTACTTGTTTATGTCACATGTGGACAGATCATAATTGTCCTTATGCCAAGGAATGCACTCATCAAGGATGTAATTAAGCATCTGATAGTTCTGCCTGCATCTTTGTAGTTGACTTAGGCCACGCCCATCAGATGCTGCATGCCATAAAGCAACCGTCTCAACGTATTCTGCTTCTGCAAGGTAGTGGTTGTCTTTGAAAAATTTGGCCACATGAAGAGAGCAATTTCTCAGCATCTGGTACTGACTGCTTGCATGGACCAACCAATGCTGCATGGGTGAGTCCCGTCATGGGGTTGCACATGGCTTCATCAAACCTTTCATAAATGAGTTCACTGCTGTTGCCATCCTTTGTCTGCTTAGCTATCCTCTTTAGTAGGTGGTTGTGGTCTGCTCTTTCATGGTGAATGTCTCCAGTGATTGGGTCCACCTCTGGCACAAACACATACAGGCTGAAATCAACACCCTGATGTCTCCATTGCTGGACATCACATCTGAACTGGTATGTGGCCACTACAGACCTTAGTTTGTCAAGCAAACTTTCAGGTGTGTCCTTTCTGAAGGGGTATGGTGCATAACCATCAGGGACCAGTTTCCCTCTAACAAATGTAACTGCATCTTCCAAGCTCAACATCTGGTTGTTTCTCAGCTCATGTAGTTGAAAAATAACCTCATGTGGGATAACTGAATTTGGATGGGCCACAACTGGAAGACCATTGGCATCAACTGCAAGCAAATTTGTCGAAACTTTGTATGATTACCTGAAACGAATCTTGCTAGTTCATTTAGTGTTAATTCCAAGTGCCATTTTAATTGAAAAGATTATTAAATATAACCTTTAAACAAACTACTACAACTGCACTTGAGACATCACGAACAATAAAAAAGCAATGTCAATTGATTTTGAGGATCTTTTGACTGCCAATTATCCTACAGTTCAACCCCTATTAAACAGCCACCCTCAGAGAAATTGATAGTGGGCCATTAAAAGGGGTTGGCCACTTAATAGAGGTAAAAGCAATAGAAAAGAACTCATCGGGACTTGATTACTGGCCGCCTACTGGGGTGGCTGTTTAAGACACAGCACCTTATTAGCCGTGGTCTATTGCTGTAAACAATTCCCGGTGCAGTCAATGGAACTTGAACCAAATTTGAATAATGGTGTGACCAATCTTTTGGTTTCGTCTTTGTACTGTTTGTAGGTAAAGACTCGATCTTATTCCCGTATTGTGGGCCAGGATTCATAGGCACATCTGAGTAGATAGTAATGTCGATGGGTGGGTCGTGTCCAGCCACTAGTGATGTTGTCTGGCCATGCTTCAACCATTTTGAAAAACCCACACGAGATCTTCGGAGTCCATGCTTCGCCAAAGAGGCTCTTGTGAGATGACCAAGTTGAATAACAACTTTTCGCTTAGAGCACGATGATGGAGGAGTCTGGTTTTCCATAAATGGCCGTGCAGTGATCTTAGTGAGCTGTTGGTGCTGGTCAGAAAATATAAGATGACAAAATACCACAGTAAACGCCACAAAGACTAGAGACCCAAAGCTCCTAGTAGCCGCCATCTTGGCATGACGCAGACCAAGTTCAATCCACAGATAAAGGGAAAGTTAGGAATGTCCTAGGTGTATTTTTTTTCTGTAGCTTTCGCATACATTACTGGCATAAGTTTCATGTTTGCTCTGTCCTCTGTTCTACGACGTCTATGGCTGACGTAGTACATATTCCTCTGACTCGTATTGAAGCTTTTGAGCTATTAGCCAAGAGTGTGCGTATGCTCATTGTGAACTCAAAACCAACATCCTGTTGCCTCAATCCCATACCCACGCACTTACTGAAGTCCTGTAGTGAACCACTTATTCCGGTGATCACCAACATAATTAACAGCTCGTTGGAATCGGGAATTTTTCCTGACAGCTGGAAAGAGGCCCTGGTCATACCACTGTTGAAGAAACTGGGACTCGAATCTCTTCAAGAACTTGTGTCCTGTAAGCAACTTGACTTATATTTCCAAGCTCACTGAGCGCAAAGTATTCAATCAGACATGTGACCACCTTGTCCAGTCCGGTCTCTATCCGCTATTACAATCGGCATATCGCCGGTATCACTGTACAGAGACAGTGTTGGTCAAAGTTGCTAATGATATTCTATTGAATATGAACTCGCAGCGTGTTACACTACTTGTCCTCTTAGACTTAAGTGCTGCTTTTGACATCGTGGACCACGCAATTTTGCTAAAACGCTTGACCACTGATTTTGGTATAGGCGGGAAGGCTTTAGAGTGGTTCTCGTCCTATTTGTCGGGACGCAGCCAGCGTGTTTTGTTTGAGGGGGCTACATCTGATAGCTTCGATCTGCATTTTGGTGTCCCACAAGGCAGCTGTCTCGGCCCGCTTCTGTTTGTGGTTTACGCCTCCAAACTCTTTGAGATAGTACAAGTCCACCTGCCAAATGCGCACTGCTTCGCTGAGGACACGCAACTTTACTTGTCTTTTAATCCTAACAGTCCTACGGATCAAGTGAAGGCATTGGAAGCCATGGAGCGATGCATTAGTGACTTACGTAAATGGATGTACCAGGACAAATTAAAGATCGACGATGATAAGACTGAATTTCTTGTTATCGGATTGAGACAACAGTTGTTGCAAAGTAATCACAGTTCAGTCCGTGTTGGCATGATCAATATTAAGCCTGTTAAGGTAGTGCATAATCTAGGTGCCTGGTTCGACTCGCATTTTTCTATGTTGATCTATATTTCTAAGTCTTGTAGTGCGGCATTTTTCTGGTTACGTAATATCAAGAGAATAAGCAACTTTCTGCCTAGGGATAAATTAGAAATGGTATTGCATGCCTTTGTCACAAGTAGAATTGATTATTGTAATGGACTTCTCTATGGACTACCGGACTGTGAAATAGCTAAATTGCAAAGAGTACAAAACGCTGCAGCTAGGCTGCTTATGTCATGTAAAAAGTATGACCATATTACGCCCATTTTGATAAATTTACACTGGTTACCAGTAAGATATACAATTAATTTTAAAATTTTATTACTTACTTTCAAAGCCCTCTACAGCATGGCACCTAGTTACATCATTGATTTAATTCATATTAAGACTATTACACGCTATTCACTGAGCTCTACTGAAGGTGCTTTATTAAAGCATCCTTCAGGGAGAATGAAAAAGTCACTTGGTGACAGATCCTTCTGGGTGGCTGCACCCACTCTGTGGAACGCTCTTCCTGTTAGCCTCCGCATGATCAAATGTATTTCCACCTTTAAGTCAAATCCTTAAAACTTATCTTTTTAAATTAGCTTTTAATATTTCTTAAATATGTATATATAAATAAATGATGTAGTGTTTTATATTATTTTTAAATTTTAGGGTAGATTTTCAATACTTTTATAGTTTTAGGTTATTGTTGTAATGTGCTTTTGATCACCTGGTATGTTAAAAAGCACACTATAAATCAATAAATTATTATTAAATTATTATTAAGTGGCCACTGAATAGGGGCTTGACTGTGGTACAAAAGTACTTGTTTGAGGAATAATAGCAAAATTGTACATTTAGAAACTATGATCTAAAATCCAGGTCACAGGACACCAAAACAAAATAGTCGTCAAATATGACCTACAGTGTTTAGGACAGATATTATACTGTTATTACCTCCTTGCAATTCAAGCATCTGTAACAAAGTTGTTTTACTAATCTTGCCGACACTGTCACAAGCATCATGAGCTAGCTGCCAAATGTGCAGGGGGCGGGTCCCACCCCTCCTCCTTAACTGCTCAAACTCACCATCAGTACTGGTGCCTACAGATAGCAGAAAAAAAAGATATCCAACACAAAGGAGCTTCAGCAACAATGTTTGTGAGCCATGGGCAGCAACCAGGAACACAAGTATACATACACTTGTCCAGTCTAGAAATTGTTGAGTAGCCTAGTAAGTTGTGGCCCATTCTTCTCAGTAAATTTAAATACAAAGGAAAAGAGTTTTTAAAGATCTTGTACAGAGTACATTTGACCATGGATCCCAGTCAGGAGGTCTTGATAAAGATTTTCCCATCAAGTGACCACACCTAATTAAATTTTCCATTGCCTTTTTCCTTTACTGCATGGCCCATCATCTCTGTATGATACAAAGTCATGTTTTCATTGATGAAGATACGCTTAGGGCATTCCGTCGTTTCCACAGAGCAATCAGAGAAAACATTTGAAACATAAATAGATTTTAAGTTAGTACGGGCTTTATATACCTTCAACTTAACCTTGTGACTCACAAATTTTGCCAGGATTGGCCTCACTCCTCGCTTGCGCTTAATTCTGTGTGAAATTTCAATGTCATCTTCTCGAATCTGCTCACCGATAGCTTCAGCAATTTTACATACCACTTGATCCGTCAACATATCGACCTTTTTGGGGATACCACAGAACTCCAAGGAAGTTTTTCTGGAGTATTGCTCCATCTTATCAATGGCAATTTGTATGTCTTGAAGTTCATCGGCATGTTGTTTGACGTAGCTGTTTGTTTTAGATAGAAAAGCCCACAAGATCCTCGAAGGGAACACCCACTACAAAATTGAACAAAGTTATGAAAATTAATATCAATAAGTCCAGAATTACACCTAAAGAAAAATAATTAATCAAGATATTCCACCCGGTAGTTTAAAGGTAAGAGTTTAAGGTAAAAGGTCTGCCCCTGTATGAAAGTTTAAAGTTCTTGCAAATAAAATGTGTAGCTCTTCTTTGGACACTTTCTACTTCCAACAGCAATGTAGGAGACTGTGGCGCTCAAAGCTGAGGCATAGCACAGGTTAGAACACACAAGGGAACTTTAGGGCCTCCTTATTGAGGTCGCCCAAGCGGTTTTTTTTTAGAAATCCCAGCATTCTATTAGATTTTGCCACCACTTGAGCAATACGACCAGTCCACTTCAAGTCCTTCAAGACAGTGATGCAAAGGTCTTTCACATAAGAGACAATTTTAAGTTTGTTATCTATTACTGTGCTTTTCAATGACACTCAATAACATGCATAAACTCAAATCTCAACCGACAAATGCATTTTTCACTACCGTCAATCAAATGTTTGGCAGCCCGAATTAACCGTGTTCCCAGGGTCCTCACTACTTCCAACTACTGCAGAGCGCGAGCGCGGTAATAAACATGGCGGATAGGAAGGACATGGTGGAAGATACACAGAATGTCTTGCAAGATTCTTGTGACACTTTCGAGTATGTATCAGTACAATTTTGGGATTCCAAAGAAATGCAAATAGTTGAAAGCAAAGATGATCAGGTTACTCCAACTACCCCTTTTGTTTTGCCAAATCGGTGGACATTCGCTACACTCAAAGATTGCGTGGAAGATTACATCAACAGAAGATGCAGTGGAGATAAGCAGCGGGTAAAACAATTGTATTACAAGAGCTCTCAAGGGAAGAGTGCAGTTTGCCTCCATAGTGACAGCGATGTTTCCACCCTATTGGATGAATACCCTTTGAGGTACCCTACTAGCAGGAAGAGGTCTGGCAGGTGCATAATGTATTTAACCATTGATCTGGAGGATGAAGGTATGCCTACTTTCCTCAATTTTATAGCGTGTTGATATTAGCGTAAGCTTAATTACATGTAAACAATTGACTCTCTGATGACAGGTTGGAAAGCAAATTGGTGGAAAACAGAGGACTTTTCTGGGTTAAACAAATCACATTCAATGAAATCATAATATTTGTGATTATATTATTTGAATGAGTGAATGAACTTTATGTTTTTTTGGATGGTTTGCTGTGTAGTATGATTGTGTATTTTCTGAGTTATTTAGATTTTGATGACCCCATAGGGTGAGTCAAATACAAACAATTACCAATACCATCCTAATAGTTGTTATCCAGTGTTTTAACTTTTATGATGTGAAACATGGAAATCTCTTGAGGAGCAGGTCTGACAGGTTGAGCATGCATGGGATGGTAAAGTTTTTAATGTACATTTTTCCTCTGAAAAAGAAAAAAGCTTTGTAAAGAAACATATTTTCACTTTTTCTTGTGTTCTTTGTCCCTTTTTTATGCAAGTCCTCCCCCCACCCCTTGGGCCTAAATGAATCCTTCTGGGGAGCATTGACGTGAATGTCTGTAGTAGCAAAAATGACCTAAAAACTTGACTTGAAATTCTTCCAGTTAAGTCAGTAATTAACAATCTCTTCCATTTAATTGTTTCCTATATATAAATTTCGAGTTACTGATCAGAAGCCGCGGTTTGAGTACTATGTTGGTCATTCCGTACTCGTTTCAGTCCAAAGACCACATCCAAAATGATACAGCTTCTCCTTCAAATGACGATGAAATTGAAGATCTGGATAGCAGCAACAGTGATGATCACCAAAGTGACGAGAAGTCAAGTTCTGATTGCGAGTGGGAAGAAAGCTGGAACGGGGTACTGCCCGAGATGTTGTCCAGAGACAGAGAGTGCCCCGCCGCTTCCTGAGTTTTAGCGCCGGCAGATATCATTATAGAAAGTTAATTCACTGATCTTTTGGTTTGTTTATTTTCTGCTTATCTGGCAAGCGACCTGCCATCTGATTGATAATGGGATGGCTTGGTTGCTTTGCTTCCTTGTTTCATGGCTCAAGGTTCTGGGCATAGAAATCTCACATGGAGTTTTTGAGAAGATAATATTGAGCTTCCCTGGATCACTCTACCTCATCAGGCAATTCCTGAATTTTGATAGAGATAATTTAATAACTCTGTGGCTTGCCCCAAATGAACGAAGCTGTATAAATACGATTCCTGACTTACAACGGTGAATAATCGACAAGTTAGCCAAAACATGTAGCAACATTTATTTCTCCAGAGGGAGGAAAATGAATTGTATTGCTTCTATTCTCACACAAGTTGCTCTTCAAAACAGGAAATCATGTTTTTACCTGATCAAGTATTATTGCACCAATAGCATTAGCAAAGAGCTTCACAAATTTGTCCAGCAGCAAAACTTTGCCTCAAATTGCGAGTTATGGAGGAAGAGAGAGGTGGGGGAACAAATACTTGCCGATGTGTATGATGGGAATTTATGAAAGGAGTTTCATACTGTTAGTGAAGCAGAATTCCTGAAGAAGCCTCGGAATTATGGCTCTATGTTAAACTTTGACTTCTTTCAACCAATGATATGTTGCAAAGATTACTCAATTGGGTATTTTATTTGGCAACTTTAAATCTCCTAAGAGCTGAACAATATAAATGGGAAAACAGAATTGTCATTGGTGTTGTTCCTCCACTTGATCGTGAACCTAAAGATCTGAACGAGTTTTTGGAGCCAGCGGTGTATGAACTTAAAGCCTTGTGGAAGGGCGTCCATTTGAAGTCTTCTCTAAGGAGATTTGCTTTAATGTTCCATGCTGCAGTCATGTGCTTTTCCTCTAATGTTCCTGCAACTCAAGAGATCTGTGGATTTAAGAGTCACTCAGCAGTATTTGGATGCTCATGTTGTTTAAAACAATTTCCTGGTGGCTTTTGGGAAAAGGGGATTATTCCAGGTTTGATCAAAACCTGTGGAGGTCCCATACTAATCAAGACCATCTTCCACAAGCTGTCAAAGTTGCTAAGTGCAAAACAAAAGCCCAGCGAAATTTGCTGGGTCAAAGAAGCGGTATCAGGCACTATAGCATCCTACTTTATCTTGACTACTTCGACAT
Source organism: Orbicella faveolata (assembly GCF_042242905.1). Classification (NCBI taxonomy): domain Eukaryota; kingdom Metazoa; phylum Cnidaria; class Anthozoa; order Scleractinia; family Merulinidae; genus Orbicella; species Orbicella faveolata. The sequence goes on from NW_028301576.1 coordinate 29,267,021, forward strand.
TATAAGATTTTGCACCATTGATGCCATGCAAAATCTTTTTCTTGGGACAGCCAAAAAGATGTTCCATCTATGGAACGACATGAAATTCTTTTTCCCGAGTCAACTGAAAGACATTGAGGACAGAATCAAACCATTAGAAGTACCTGATGACATCGGTAGGCTCCCAACCCAAATATCCAGTAATTTAGGTTCATATACAGCTGAACAATGGAAAGATTGGACACTAATATACACTATTTATTGCCTTAAAGGCATCTTACTGGAGGATCATTTTAGATGCTGGGAAACGTTTGTTTTAGATTGTAAATACTTCTGCCACTTGGCTATTTCCAAACCGACCTGAACATTGCCGATGGTTTGATCCTAAAGTTCTGCAAGTCAGTCGAGAAATTTGCACGGCAAGCATGTCATTACACCAAATATGCATCTGCATAACCATTTGAAAGAGGTCATACTTGACCGTGGACCACTTACGAGTTTTTGGTGCTTTAGTTTCAAACACTTCAATGGTATTTTGGGTAGCACACAGACAAAGATAAGATCTGTGGAACTACAGCTCATGAGGCAATTTCTAAAGTCAAGGTATTTGAAAGAGATGACGCCACCCACAATGTATCAAGATGAGTTTCTGCATTTACGTTTACCAACAAGTTTGGGAAGCAATGAGGAGCAATGAGGGTGAAGAAGTGTCCCCTTCAGACTGGTCCACAGATCACAAGTTTAATAACACTGTGTCAGCTGCATCACTAGATGGCATAAACTGGAGAAATTACTCAGGTGTAACCACACCATGCTATAAACTATTTCACTTGGACTAGGATGATTTGACTCTGCTGAAATCAGTTTACCAAGTCATGTACGGAAACAGAGATATTGTACCAAGTGATCTTGGGGAAAGCATACACAAGTACGGCTCTATAAAGATTTGGTCTACCACCTTAGGGTCTAAACTGTAACCTAGAGGGATACATTCAGGCCAAATTTTAGCATCCTGGCCCACAAATAACGGTCAAGACCTGAAAGAAACATGCTGTGTGTCAGCTGGCACTGCACAGTATTACTTTTACCATTCAATTAAGCTGGGAAATGATCATCTCACTCACTACTTTGCTGGCATGAGATGGCATATACCCAGTCAGGACACAAATAGTTATTGTAATCCTTTCAAAGTTTTCAAAAACAAGTTTTAGCCAGGAGGACCATGTTCATTTACACCTGTTCAAAGAATCTTTTCCAGATTTGCTACTGCCAAATTTGAAGAGGGGAAAAAGAAAATTGCTGTCTCCCATCATCAGACATGTTCACTTATAGAAATCAGTTTCAGTTGAGCTTAAATCAACACCAAGAAAATTAATGAACTGCAATCTAGTGAAAAAGTATGATCGCCTTTAATTAAGTTAAGCATTAATTATTGTTTGCAAGCATGATCATGATAGAAATTAAAAAACTCTCTTGTTCGATTGTCAATCCAAAACAGGGTGTCTTCAACTTTGCAATTACCGTGGCCTCCTTCATATTGCAAATATCTCTATATGCAGTCAGTCTTGGCCCATGAAGATAATGCTACATGAACTGCGTGAATCAAGACTAAAAACAAAAAATATATACAATCATACATCTTGAATTTGCAAATGGTCATGGGGAAAGGCTAATCAGATAGGAAAAAACAGCAAGCCACTGTAACATTCTTGCGTACTTTCTATTGTTTTCATTCCCTACGGGACAAATAGTTTACATTTTGCATGCGTATACTTGTACTAACTTAAGAGCTACGGTTTCGTTATTTTTAAAAAGGTTAACTAGCAAATCTGTTGGAGCAAATTGTGCATTGCGCGGCATATCCAGGATCTGTTCTATTCCTACTTTGTCATTCTGGTGGAATTTCTGTAAGTGGTGTTCGTTATGGTTTTCTTATGTCCTTTGTCTATCTTCCTTCACTTATTGTTGTATTCATTTTCTAAAGCTTGCCATCTTTTCCCCAAAAGATTTCTATGTTAAGAGTCCCTGTCCATAAAAATGGAAATAACTCGGCAAGGGTCGAAAATTCAATTTCACTCATATTTTCATAGTAGATAGGCTGGGGCATGACAAAAACTACTGGAAAGTTTTTTGTACTATGGCCTAGCCATACCATATCTTGAAGTCCCTATTGCATCAACTGCTGCAGGTTCTGCAGTACTGTGTGATAGTTACTGTATCAAAACTTTTTTTTTTATTTTTTATTTTTTATTTTATTTACCAATGACATACGTTACTTACATTAAAGTTACTTACAGAAGAATAAAATATCTACAATTAACTTACAATCAAAAATAAATATATAATTAGCTTACGATAACAACTCTACAATATACAATGATGAGGAACACACATATATTAACTAACAGTACCGAGATTATTTACTAATAGATTATTCACATGAAATATACAAACGCGATTACATTGCTCACAAAAATTAATACTAACAATACTACAAAGCTTGAAAATTAAGAGATACAACAGAAGGGAGAATATTTTAATTAGCTTTGTGCTTTTAACAATGCAAAAAGAAGAAAGAAAAAGAGAAAAGAAAAAAAACAGTTACAGTTACAGTTGTCATGCTGTTCAAAAAGTTCAAATAATAATAACGCCATCTACGTGATTAACAAAAAAAATGAAATAATACATAAATTAATTTCGGATTAGTACCCACTTTTTTTTTAAATAATCTTTCTTTTTGATCTTACTTTCTGTTTCATATTTGATGGCAATTTTAGTACGAAATCCTTGAATTGTGGGTTGAATTTGGCATCTTCTGCAGTCCCATATAAGTAGTTTACAAATGATTATAAAATAGTTCAGTAAGTTGAGTAAAGGGCATGGTTTGGATAATATTCCAAATAAAACATCTTGGAGGGAAAGATGAACCTGCTGATTTGAGATTTGGTGCCAGTAACCTTGAAACTCACTCCAGAATCGTTTAACAAAGGAGCAATGATAAAGTAGGTGGTATAAAGTTTCCGGTTCTGCCTTGCAAAATGAACATAGATCGTCTGTTTTAAAGCCTATTTTGTGTAATTTTGAATTAGTGTACAGAAGAGTTGAGCACTTTGAATTGAAATCCTTTCACATAAGACTCAAGAACAACAGAGTGTGGCAGACTGAAGATTTGTCTCAGCTGATCGATAGAAAAGTTAAAATCGTTCTGCAGTTTGTTTATGATATTAGGCAATTGTGCTATTTTGCAAACAAGAAGTGAGTAATAGTCTTTTGATTTCTTTTTTCTGACGTCGAAGATGTTGTCGTCAATAAAGAAGGATGGAGGAGCTAAAGATGGACAGGAAATGATATTCTTTAAAAAGGACAGTATAGAATGGCGAAGGCCAGCCCATTGCAAATAACTAACATTGGCTATCTTGTCAGACCAGTGGCTGAGTGCGTCATTTATAGTTAAATCAAAATGTAGGTCTTGGATACGAATCACTCCCACCTCAAAATACTTTTTGTAGAAGACTGGTCTTTTTTTCGATACGAATTTCCTTATTATTCCAAATAATATTTTGCCAATCTCGTTGAGAGGCAAAGGAATCACGAAACTCCGACCACCATGAGAGCATTTCACTGTAGAACTGAGAGATGTTGTAATCCTTTATATCATAGTTACAATTTAAAAAGAAAAACCCTCCCATGGGATCCAGCAAGTGTTTTAGATATGATTTCCATGTTCCGTTGTTGTCATCAAATATACGTTTTATCCATGCCAGCCTTAAAGACTTAATCATGCAATTTATATCAATCATTTTTAAACCACCTTCCTCGTATTTATTTATAGCCGAAACTCGAGTGACCTTATCCGTCCCATTCCATAAAAATTTGAATAACAGTTGATTCAATTCTTTCACTAATTCTTTAGGTGTAGGCAGTACCGAGCAGACATAAACAAACTTTGGAATAAGAAATGATTTGATGATTGTAACCTTGCCGTACACAGATAATCCTCTAGAGGACTAGATGTTGATAAGTTTTTTAATACTATCCAAACGTTCAATGAAATTCTTTTCTTTTAATAGTTTTGGGTCGTACGTGAAGTACACCCCTAGTGCTTTAATTGGCTTGTTAGGGCATTTAATGCCAAACGGTTGTGCTTTGTTTCCTTTTGATGAACCAATCCACATACCCTCGGTTTTTGTGTTATTGATCTTGAGGCCTGAGATATTCTTAAAAAGGTCTAATACTTGAAATAGTACTTTGGCCGAGCTAGTGTTGGCGAGCATTGCTGTTGTGTCATCAGCGTATTGTAATAGTTTTGTCTCTTCCTTGCCAATAGAGATACCCTTTATAGCTGGATTTTGACGAATGGCAATTGCTAACGTTTCTACAGCTACAATGAAAAGATAAGGAGAAAGTGGATCTCCCTGTCTAACGCCTCGTTCAAGTTTAAAAGGTTTTGAAATCATGCCGTTGTTAATTATGCAGCTTTGTATGTTTTTGTAGAACAGTTTTACCCAGCGGAGAAAGTCGGAACCAAAATTAAAAGCTTCAAGGCATTTAAAAAGGAAATCCCATTCAATACTATCGAATGCCTTTTGAAAATCAATGAAAATCATTACACCAGGGATGTTTTCTTTAACAGTCGAATCCATAATATCATAGATGGAGCGAATGGTTTCGCTGATAAAACGATCTTTAATATACCTTGTTTGATTATGATGAATGATATAAGGTAAGACATTTTTAATTCTCGAGGCTATTACCTTAGACATAATTTTCGCGTCCACGTTAACAAGAGAAATTGAGCGCCAATTTTCAATGAGAGAACAATCTTTACCTCTTTTTTCTATGAGTGTGATAAACGCTTGTTTTTGAGATTGGGACATCTCTCCTTTTTCGAAACAATCATTAACACATCTAATAAAGCAATCGCTGATTAAAGGCCAAAATTTTTTGTAGAACTCGATTGGAATTCCATCGTTCCCTGGAGTTTTGTTGTCTTGAAAAGTATTGAGAAGACGTAAACATTCCTCCGAAGAGATTTTACCTTCACATGATTTTTTTTGCTCTTCAGTTAATGTAGGAAAATCTAAATCATTTAAAAAGGAATCAAATTTAAGTTCAATGTCCGGAAGAATATTATAAGTCCTACTTCCTTTAGTATACAGAATGGATCCGTTTTGATTGCCCCGTTTATATGCAGTTTTCGTATGTGTTTCTTAACGTGATTTCTTTTTTCTAAGTTTAAGAAGTATTTTGTACTCTTCTCGCCTTGTTCGTGCCATCTGGCGCGTGCATGCACAATAATTCCTTTTGTTTTCTCTTCATAAAATGATTCTAATTGTTTCTGAGCTGCATCTAACAGGGTTGCATTGTTGTCGCTAGGGTTGGTTTCAGCAGCTTCTTTCACTACATTAAGTTTATTTTGGAGTTTTGTTTCTGTTTCATTTCTTTGCTTTGATCTTCTTTTGGAGTGATGGATAGCGTGGGCTCTTATGTTATATTTGATCCAATCGCACACACATCGATCATCAGAAAGTTCTTCCCGTCCTTCCGTAATCCACATTGGGATCATTTCAGTAATACTGTTGACATATTCTTCATCATCTAACAAAGAGCAATTCATCTTCCAGTAATTTGGTCCTCTACACTCGTTATATGGTTCTCCGCAAAATTCTAGATAGATCGCGTCGTGATCGGTTCTTATAGCTGGAATTATATCCGTCAGTTGTACAGAATCATTTAAGTTGTTCGAGATTAGCCAATAATCCAGGCGACAAAAAATTCGAGGAGATTTTTTACTCCATGTGAAACTTTTAATGTCTGGGTTTTTAATTCTCCAAATATCTACTAAATCAAGTTGGCTTTGCAAGCAAACGATGCGAGATGTGACAGATTTTCGTTGTATAAGAGTACCACCTTTCTTGTCAATAGGAGGATTAAGTGAACAATTAAAATCGCCTCCGATTACGATGTTGTTTTCGGAATCCAGATCCTCGTTTTGTAGCGTTATAACTAATTTGTTTAAGAAAGTTACAATTTCTTTATCTTTATTTGGTGCGTATATGTTTACTAGAACATATAACTTACCATTGATTTCAGTTTTCAAAATAATGTAACGTCCCAAAGGATCTAGAATTTTTTTTATGTATGGTGCAGTCAACACCTTTCTTAATTAGAATTGCAACGCCGCAAGAATTAGAGCTGCCATGGCAAGTTATAAGCTCCGCACCCCATTCATTTCTCCACTGATTTTCCGCTTCTTTCGTGGAGTGAGTTTCTTGAAAAAATGAAATGTTTGGGCGTTTCCGGCACCAATTAAAAATAACCCTCCTTTTTTTAAAATTGCTTATTCCCTTTACATTAAGCGATAATAGTTTTAGCACCTCGGTCATCTTTTGAGATCACAATTGTCGCTAATGTGACTGCAGAAGAAAGATTGAAACAAAGGAAAAAGTGATGATGAAGTATTTGAAATGACAACTGTAAATGCAAATCCACAGTCGAAAATAAACAAGTATAACTTAGTTAACAAAAATAAATATGGTACAAAGCAAGTTACTTCGCGAATGCAAGGTGATCTAAAGACTAAATAGAACGGTTTCCACTGAACAGAAATGAGTACAATTAATAATACATAGTACAATATGAAAAATATAAGTTGAACTACATAAAGTAAAAACATAAATACAACAATTGTCCATCCGACGTGCATTTGAGAGCTACAGCTCTCCATCTGCTTGGGTATTACTGCTCATAATTACACCATAATATGGAAGATTTTCTGTTTCCTTTCCTCTGTAAACTTGACCATTTATTATCAGTTTGTCGACCTTAAAGAGGGCTTGTTGTTTGTCTCGCTTAGCTTTCTTCAGAACTGGGTATAGTTTTGCATGGATATCATCTATTTCTTTAGGATAATCATGTGCAAGTCCAATTCCGGTGTCTTTCAAGTTTTTGACTGAAGACCAAACAAATTGTTTGTCCTGGTAAAAACTGAATTTTGCAATAACAGGTCGTGGCTTATCAGGATTGTTTTGGTTGCGTCGAGTTGGCAAACGATGGACCCGCTCGAACCGAATATCATCAACATCCTCTTTTCGGATATTCATTTTTTCTTCAAACATAGATTTAACTAACTCCTCAGTATCACTGGGCGTCTCACCTCTTATCTCCGGCAAGTTGAATATCTTTATATTCTCTCTGCGGGTGTAAGCCTCCAGCTTAATGTTCCTGCATCTAAGCCGTTGGATGTCCGCTTTCAGCTTTCTGAGTTCATTATCGTTGTCAGCTGCCAGGGAACACATGTTGACCATGCTAACCTCGAGTTCGGTTAACTCTTCTTGATTGGAAGCCACCGTAATTCTTAAATTCTTATTTTAATACTGTATCGAAACTTAATATTCTACATTTCTTCGGTTATTTTACTTTGTCATAATTCCTCTTGAAGAAAATGATTGAGTGCAAATTATTACAACTTAAGAGTGCCTACCTGTAAAAATCAGACAAATTCTTCATTTCGTGGCAAGGGTTGAAAATTCAGTTTCGCTCATATTCCTATGGTAGATAGGCTAGGGTATGACAAAAACTACTGGATAGTTTTTTTGGCAAAATGTCCTTTTATTTCAAAGAAATATGCAAATCACCAAATTCCGTTAAAATCCTGATTTGACGCACCATTTTAATAAACAAGTTTGAGAGCCTCGCATGCAAAACCGCATCATTCTTCCGTCTTTAAAACACTCAAATAGTTTTGTGCAATGTTTAAATGTGTACTGGGTCGGTTTTAGGGAATCTTGCGTTGTCTTTTTGGATGCAAAATAATTAAATTTCGAAGACGTGTTTCATTCATTTAAAAGTACTTCGTGTATATAATTAATTTTCACCATGTGCGAAACCTTCAAATGGATCAAGCTTCTGGTGGTTGAATCACAGAAGAATGATCTACAGATTCCTGTAAAAATTTATTTGGGAAAATGATTGTGAACGACGCAAAAGCTTTTCAAATTAAGTTAAAAATGCAAATATTTGACCATTCCCTCTCAAATTTCAATTTATGGGTTAGACGTATATTTTAGCTTGCGCCACATGACTTGACCAATGTTAAGTTGAAATAGACACAGAGCTGATAATTTCAAATTGTTCCAACCTCATTTGCTGTAAAAGGCAGGTCCAAAGCTGATTTTACATGTTTCTCTCACCATTCGTCGCACATAAAGCAGAAGGTTCCTTTTGTTTACATAACGTCCCATGTACATCGCCAATTGTCAACTTATTTAATGATCGAATACCATGAATCTGTGACCCTCTTTCGACACATATGATCACCACTGCATCTAAGTCAAAAACGGGTAAGTCATTTGTAGATAGTTGCTTACTTTGCTCTACACCAAAATATTACGTTTGATCCTCATGGTTTGATGGCTTAAATCCTTGCTTGTAGCAGTTCCTTGTTTGTCACGCAATACTGTCATCCCATTTTAGGGGGTAGGGGTAGGACAATTTCTATCCTAATACATAAGGCTCCGTAAGGCTGGGAACCACTGGGAGCACACAATCACGTTGAGTAGGAACAGATTAAATTAAGAAATGAGAAGAATGAATAGTTTACCATTGTCCCTGTTATTATCTTTTACTCGACCACCGCTACCTACATGCCCTGCGTAATACTGTAACACTAACCTCATACCTAAGTCTTTTCATGCTGTGCAATTATTTTTGGTTTACATGTAATACAGTGGGCTACCCCCGGGGAAATGGGTGGTGACCACTTAATGGGGCTAGCCACTTAAATAGAGGTTGGTGTACCTTGAATATTTAATTTTTCACTATTGGGTTATAAATTTCTTGGTGAACATGGAGTCAATTCAAGACAATCATGATAGACGTGTATTTGAATTATCCCTCGTCATGCACCTTCAATTTCAGACTCTTATCTGCCATTGCCCTTTCCAAAACAAAGTGTTTAAATTTTGGGTGGCTGCGGATTAGGGGTAAAGACAATAATGAAACCCTTATCAGAACAACCAAATGGTGGCCGCGGAGGTAACCGGTAAATAGGTGTTTTATTTACAATATTTTACTGACAACAATTTTGAACTGTATTGACAACAGTCCTCTATTTTCTGTTACAAACATACCAATGCCTCGCCACTAGGCAAACAAAATACGCCAAATAAAATGGCATGGCCAGGGCTATTTACTCACGTAATTACTAAGTAAATTTAGTCTGTTTTTCTCATGAATTAGACACGTGATTTCCTATTTTTATTTCAGCTAGTCCTTGCTTCATTGATCTATAATTTGTTTCAGGCAATTTTTTTAAAATTCTAGTGAGTACAGGCACTAACTTTATCAGCTGTCGTCTGAAACATCAAAACATACAACAAACGTGATTTGGACTGAGGCCACATACACTGTAGAATACCATTATATAAATATACACATATCATTATATATATGAACATATGAACAATGATTAAATTGCTTCATTTATCCTGCGAGTGCTCTATACAAAATGGATCAAAATGTGCAGCATATGCTGTGACAGCATTGCATGACAAACAAATAACGGCTGTAAGATTGTGCTGCACCAACATGCTCATCAGCAATGGTCAGCAATCAATCAAATGTATTATTTTGGTGCAGTACAAAGCAAGCAACTATCTACAAATGACTCAGCCATTTTTTAATTAGATGCAGTGATGTTCATATGCGCAGAAAGATGGTCACAGATTCATGGTATTCAACCAATTAACAGGTTCACAGTTGGCGATGTACATCGGACGTTAACCTTGTGTAAACAAAAGCAAACTTCTGCTTTATGTGCGACGAATGGTGAGAGATCAATTAGAAACATGTCAAATCGGCTTTGGACCTGCCTTTTGCAACAAATAAGGTTAGAACATTTCGAAATCATCAGCTATGTGTCTATTTCAACTTATTATAGGTCAAGTCATGTGGCGCATGCTAAAATATAGGTCTAACCCGTAAATTGAAATTTGACGGATGGTCAAATATTTGCATTTTTGACGTACTTTGAAAAGCTCTTGCATTGCTCACAATCATTTGCCCGAAGAAATTTTTACAGGAATCTGTAGACCATCCTTCTGCAATTCAACCACCAGAAGCTTAATCCATTTGAAGGTTTTGCACATGGTGAAAATTAATTATATTCACCAAGTACTTTTAAGTGAATGAAATAGATATCTTCGAAATTTCATTATTTTGCACCCAAAAAGACAACGCAACATTCCCTAAAACCAACCCAGTACACATTTAAACATTGCACAAAAATATTTGAGTGTTTTAAAGACGGAAGAATGTGGTTTTGCATGTGAGGCTCTCAAACTTGTTTAATAAAATGGTGCGTCAAATGATGATTTAAATGGAATTTGGTAATTTGCATATTTCTTTGAAATAAAAGGATATTTTGCCAAAAAAACTATCCAGTAGTTTTTGTCATGTCCTAGCCTATCTACCATCAGAATATGAGCGAAATCGAATTTTCAATTTCCTTGAGATGCCTGGAAAAGATGGAAGAAAAATGAATTGTTTTGTAACATTAACTACACAACCATAACTTTAGTAGAACTGAATTCTGTGAGAGCCCTACTAGCATGCTTAGTTATCAAGAATACTCCTATCTACTGAGTTTCTTCCAGACAGATTTATCCATTACACTTCTTCCTTTGAGTGGAAGAACTTGATAAATAGCTGTTATTACAGTTGAGCCCACATTTCAGCGGTGTTACTTTCAGTGCATGCGAAAGCGAGGCTTTCGGGTCAAACGAAAATACCTCAACAAAGAATTGTCTGTCCTTTTGACCTGTGGACTGTTCTCTTCGTTTGTGTTTGCGGATCTGGTTGTTCATCTCGCCTGATTCTGTCATGAAAAACATGGTAAGGCACTGCATTGCTTATGGATGTGTTAACAGAAGTAACAAGCCCGAAAGTTCAAAACTGTTGTGGCATTCTTTACCTATAAACAATGCTAAGCTTCTTTGAACTTGGTTGCGTAAAATGAAGAGAAAAGACCCTCCCGTGTTGAAACATTCTTACCTCTGCAGTGAGCACTTTTCTGAAGATTGTTTTATGTGGTGCGTGGGAGGAAAAAGGTATCTGAAAAGTGGATCTGTTCCTACAAGATTCAGTTTTTCACCGGAGGAAAAGTCAAGGCGGAAAGCTCCTGTTTATTGCTCCACTGCACGTGAGACAACAAAGCACCAAGTCAAAGACGAAGTTATACTGAACTCTGTCTAACCCTGTCGATAATTTAGTTGAATTAGAATCTGTTAATATTCCATGTCAAGAATGTGGATTTCCTAGTGTCACTGCTGATAAAGCTGAGGCGGTTAAAAGCAAAGAAGAACTTTTAATGGAGCAGCTTAAAGAAAAGGAAGAAGAAGTGAGGCACTTAAATGAATGTTTAGAGGCTCAGAAGAAGGAACTCGAAGAAGAACTTATTGAAAAAATGAAAAAACTTGAACTAGAACGAGAGCTTAGGAAAGAGTTGGAAAGCATGTTCCAACAAAGTCTCTTTAACATTGATATATTAAGAGTAATTCAAAGTTGTTGAGATTCTATACTGGGTTTCCAAACTATGGAGTTTTCAGCATAGTTCTTAGCTTTTTAGGTAGGGATGCAGCCTCTAAACTTGTGTACAGCAACACTGAACAAAATGATGCTCAAAAAAGAGAGAAGGCAGGCCCAAAAGGGACCTTGTCAGTGGACGAGGAATTTTTTCCTTGTATTATGTCACTACAAAGTTTGTCTACTTGAGGAGGATTTAGCTTCAAGTAACAATTATTGTTACTTGGAAAAAGCTTATGTACTACAGATTCAAAGAATTAGACATCTTCCCTGACTGACAAATAATTGAGTTACACAAGCCTGCATGCTTCAAAAACAAGTACAAGGGAACAACAGTAATCATTGATGCAACTGAAATGTACATAGAAAAACCTAGTAACCCAGAAGCACAACAGCTCACATTTTCAACTTAACAGAACACTAATACCCTCAAGGCATTGGTCGGTATTACTTCAAGTGGCAGTGTTTGTTTTATTTCAGATCTCTATGGTGGCTGTATTTCTGATAAGGAAATAACCAGTAAATCTGGTTTTATCGACAAATTACAGCGAGGAGATGAGGTCATGGCAGATTGGGGGTTCAGTATTCAAGAAATGTTAGCCTTGAAAGGTGTCAAGGTGAATGTTCCTCCCTTCATGAATCAGTCAGGACAGTTAACTAAACATGAAATGCTGGCAACCCGAAGGATTGCAACCCTCAGAATTCCTGTTGAACATGCAATTGAATGTATAAAGAACTACCATATTTTATACTTTATTCCAACAACTCTATGCAAGAGTGGCCTCATTGACATGATTTTCTTTGTGTGTGCAATGTTCACTAATTTTTTGCCACCTCTTGTAAAGTAAAAGTCTGCCTTTAGATAGTTTTTCCCCTATTATATCTAGTGCCCTAGGGTTTGGTTCAGGCCTCTAGGCCTTTGGTGAGGTATCTTACTAGAAGGGGGCTTTGTAGAGTTAAGAAGCTTACAAGCACAGTTGCATTGCATGTTTCATAAATAGATTGTTGTAATTAGCATATTTACTTTAAAAAGTACCTTCCTTGATTAAGATGTGGCAAATGAGCTCTGCCTTCAAATATGTAATAGTAAAATACAGAATAACTGTGTTGAACACATGGGACAAGGCTACATGCTACATGTCATTGTTCTTAATCACACAAGATCCTCTTTTTGTTAGCATTAACCTAAGCTACCAGTTCCAGTAGGGAAAGGGTGGGGTGAAAGGGGTGTGCCCTCAAGTCTTGTGTTGGCAGATTTTCAGCTTATTTACACATCACCATGATCAATGGACAACTACATGTATTTTTCTCTTCTTCATTTCAGTTATATCATATAATAACCTGTTTACTCTTTTCTTAACATAACAGGCTTACATTGGTGCATTTTTTTCAGTTTAAGTATTACATTACTGTATTACTGTATACAATAACAACTCTCAGTGGAGTACAATTTTGAAAAAGCTGCATCTCTGGGATGTTACAAAACTAGATCCTGACTGCAGCAGGCATAGGTGATCTCACCAGCTCGCTCTCTGGAATTGATCAGGGTAACATTGAGCTTGTACTTTATATGGATCACGTCTCCATTTTCAATAGTGGCAACTTCGATATTTTGTACATGACCATGTCTGAATAGTCCAAATGCCTTACTATTTAAATTTAAATTCTTATAGTCTTTATTGCCTTCATTATCTTCTGATTTTCTCTTAATGAAGTGATTCATCATGCTCTCAATTGTGAATGGTGGAAATTCAGCCCTGTGGATGGAACATCAGTTTGCAGCCTGTGGGAACTCGTGTAGAGTGCTTGGAAAACTCGTGCTCGACAAGGAAACAACTATTTTTCGCATCAGATGCAAAGTGTTTCCAACTTTCAGTGAAATTGTTTTCCCATCCAGTTTTTATGTAAGTCACAACTCTACAAAAAAGAAAACGTTATGTACATTAGAGAGGGCAAAAAACTGTTATTCCTGCACAAAAATTGGGTAGGAAGAAAGATCTTACATCCCACTGCTCACCTGTATGTTAGTTCACGCTTGCAGACGTCACTTGAAGTACTGCCATCTTTTGCTGTTTCTACACGGTATGAAAGCCACGATCTCAGCCTAGGCTTTGTCAAATGACGAGGGCAGTTTCCACTGAGTAATTGTAGCCTCTCTTCTTGTGAGAAAAATGCAAAATCCGGAGAGGAACCCAAAATTATTATATGGCGCTTGTATTCCCCTGGAATGTTGACCCGAAAGCCTCGCTTTCGTGCACTCTGCAACTAATACCGCTGTACCGTGGGCTCAACTGTAATAACAGCTATTCTCACCATTATTAATAAAGCTAAAACAGCAGAGAAATATACATTGATATCAACTTAAATTACTTTTTAGCAATGCAATTGCAGTTTTAAGAGAAAATGCAACAGAAACAAATGTTTAATACCAATACCTGTAAAATGAATACAAGTTTTGTCCTCGGATGTACATAAACCTATCCCTCAGTTTACTAAGGCTAAAATCTAAGTCAGTGTTAATTTGACATCAGTGTCAGTGGTCACTCATCTTCGATGCATAAGCTTAAAGATCTCACGCTATGAAATCCTATAGCAATCAACATAAATTAAAACAAACACAACCCAAAATCAATTCTCACTTTGGTATCACTCATCTCGATATCTCAGCTTAAAGATCTGGCACATCACTCACAAAATGTACCAGTATCAAGATTTCACATTGTGAAACCCTAATAATAAATAAAATCTATTTTCACCACATACACAAAAAAGTAACCAAAATTGAAATTTGCTAAGCATGAATGAGGTTACTCATTGTAATCCATAAACTGAAAGATATGCCATACAAATATGTAGATACCATCACCAGAGAAATGTAAAAAGCATCACAATCTAACAAAAAAATCTGAAATCTAAATTTCGGAATTCTATTTTTGAATAAAACAAAGAGAATTTTCCAAAATCCAAAGTTACCAGGTGTGAGAAATGGTCACCTACATTGCCTGTATGGCCACAATGCCATACAGGCAAAATTTACCAGCCATGAAGAGAACTTTTGCTGTGTTTACATAGTTTACATAGCCTCATCTAAATACGAGGGTAGGGAGTATTCCAGTTATGCAAACACCAGACGTAGTTGCGGGTTTGCATAACTTTTGAGAATTCTCCCAACCCCCTGAGTGTTTAGACGAGATTATCAGGAACATAGAAAACGTGCTCCAGTCAAATGGATCAGACAGTTTAAACCTGTAAAATCAACCATTAATAAGCAATTGTGCACTACTTCAGGAGGTAGTGCACTATAGTGTTTCTGTTTGGAACAAGAAAATCAGAAATTTTCTGTATCATTCAAAGTCAACGTGGCCAGTTTTTTCTTAGTAATGGTAAGCACCCCTTGTGTACAAACTTGTATAATTTGGTCACTACAACTAGAAGAAAAAGTAGTTTAAATGGGTTATATATTTCCCTTCCAATGCCCCAGGGTTTGGATGGATAACATTTGGGCTTTCATTATAACTAGCCACTAGCTTTCTAGCTGGACCAAGCACCACACACTTGGATGTATACTGTATTTAATATATACACTGATGATAAGGGCATGTCGATCTTAGGTTATTGAAGCTTACTTCAGGAGTCAAAAACTTGTCCATGTGCTCGGAAAGCTTCTGAAGACATGTGAAGGACTGTTAATTAGGACTGTTAAGTATCCAAGAATAAATGGAACTTACCTATTCAAACTATCATAGGGGAGAGTAATTTCAATCTTCTTTGACCTAATCTTCTACCGAAGATCAAGACTGGTGGAGGAGACTTGAGTTTTGGGTTAATAATTGTACTGGAACTTTGGCATTGGCTGCTGTTAGTGATCACGTAAAGCACTGGATTGAGGCACACATCAAGCTAAGAACAGTAGTTCAAATAAATTGGAGGGCTTTTTCGGTGAGTGTTGTTACTCTTTGAGGTTGTCAGCTACGTTCTTGTCTTCTCCAAGATTGCAAATTGTTTTTCTTTCTTTCAATATCTGCAACATTTGAGTTGACTTTACAGTGTACAATAGCCCACCAATACCTAGTCACTCACCTAGTCAACAAGCAGGAGATCGAGAATCATGGCAAAGGGAGTTGATGAACTCACCAACATCTGAGCTAATTTTTCCAACGAATGCTTGGTATTACTAGAGGGAGTGATAACAAGCAACAGAAAACTTGCCGAGGAAAACAAGAAGCTCAGGTAGGAGCATGATAAAAACAATAAAACACATGCTGAAGTCCTCAAAAGATTGAGCAACGGCTGGAGAGCCAAGGAAATGTTGAAGCAGGAAATGGTACTTGAAGATGTTTCCACTGTTGAAGACCACCAAACTTTTTTTGTCTTTCAAAGTTGGTGACGCTGACGAAGCAAAGGACACTATCCAAAAGGATTTACATCTAATTTCTAACTGGTGTTTTGATAATTGTCTTCTGCTCAACCCTGAAAAGACAAAGCTCATGATCTTTGGCAGCTGCCCGATGATTCGTAGGCTATCTGATTACACGCATATAGTGGGGGTTCTGGTGCAGCGCTCACGCACAGTGCAAGCGCAAGCACAACTCCTCATCTGAAGATTCGGAGTTGCTCTGCGCTTGCACTGTGTGCGTTCGCTTGCGACCAAAACCCCCACTTTATATGAGTGTGTGCAAGAACGGCAGTTGTCAAAACCAAATTTTCGACAAGGACACAGTGTGCTGCGTGAACGCTGCGCCAGAACAGTGTGTGTATGTAACACAACAGCACAGCAGTAAAAAATGGTGAAATAGCGGGTCCAGCGAAGCTGCAACGTCCGTAATCAATAGTTTATTCAAAAGTGCACCAGAAAAATTTTCGTATTGAACAAGTATATGCACAGTGTATATGCCGACATGGCTGCCGGCAGACTTTCTGAGGCCATCCAAAATCTCCCTCGAGAGCTTCGTGAGATGATTCTCAAGGAGTACATCACGATAAAATTAAGGAAAAAAACAAAATGGGGTGGGGCAAGTTACACGAGAATATTCTAAAACTGCCATTCTGCGAATTCAAGCAGCAGATTGTGCCGATGGTTATTTGTTTCGAATATCCGGACTGTTATTTCGAGGAGTGTTGTTTCCCCTGTTTCGAAAAGGAGGGAACTGTTCATAAAGCAACGCTAAGACAGCCGATAATACCTCTCGTTGAAGCCAGCCCTGAGTACAAGAATTTTTTAAAAGTATGCTCCTGGGACGGTTATGACTGGCACGAGTGGTTCCTTTTTGGCGCGGAGCGTTATTATTAAAAAACCTCACCCGCCTCAACCATTGCTGCAACGACTTCGCGAGCCTATTTTTGGCACTCAGGCGTGCTACACCGTCTGCAAAAACAATTCCCAATATCTCAACAACTCAATATCTAAAGACTCTAAAAGATGGAACACTTTTTTCTCGTATTTACGCTGCTTTGACTGAAATGTTTCCAACTTTTCTTGTACATCAGACTATTCTCAAAATCAGTTCTTTTTTATGCTCTTCTTTTATCCCACTGCCAAATCGGATAATTCGGAAGAATTTTTCAAAAAACTCTTTTTCTTTTTCATAAATTTGCTTTGATTTATTCACTTCTTCAAAGTCTTGTTGAAGTTCTTTCCATTTTTTTCTGCCTCGATACTTGCAGGACTTTTCCACGGATGGTTCTCCATGATGTTACATATCAAAAGCAGCCACTTTCTAACTGGCCGCACTTAACCATTGGGCTTGTGCCTCAACCATCGCAGCAACGACTTCGCACATAATATCGCGTGCCTCTTTTTGCCACTCAGGTGTGAAATATTCATTCACAAGAAATGCAAACAACTGGAAGCAGACAATCATGTTCATATTACGTGCAAATGAAACCGTCTGTTTCTAAAACTTAGTTCGAAGCGGGGGTTGCTGTTATTTTTTTTATCATTTCCGCTTCAACTTTGCCGCGGATGTCATTCTCCAGTTTCTGGACATCAACATCAGGAAGCTTTCTCGTTGATGGCTGGCGAAGCATCCTTGCACGGACCTGATCTTTCAGAAAGTTGTATTGTTGAAACTCAGAAAGGATGGTGTCAAACTCATGCGAAGACACCACGTTGTTGTTCAAAGCATTTGAGAGAAGTCTGTTGATGGTGTCCCGCTTGGCAACAGTGAGCGTGCTGATCTCTTGACGCTTCTTTATTTTCGAGTCGAACTTTTTGCTGGCGATTATCAGCCCCAACGAAATGAGAGCGAAACATCCACCAGCGCTGCCAAGAGGAACTGCAGCCGGCAGGCCAACCACAGACAGAGCGGAGCCAAAACTCGTGCTGGAAAACGCTGCCAAGAGAATACTTGAGCCGGCAGCACCCCAATTAACGAACTTCCTCGCGTGTTTGTATTTTTTGGCAACAAGGCGATAGTGGTGGACCTCACCGGCCAAAGTGTTGGAAATCTCGTTGACCTTCTGCAAGCGGAAATTTTGAGAAGGCTCCGCCACCACTGGATATAGTGGCTCGGCAGGCGGCGTGCTTGGTGGCAACAGATTTGCCGAAGACATTGCGTTTATAAAGAAATTTAATTTAACTCTAATTCAAAAAGAAGTGGGAAACCCTTGAAATCAAAGAGTTCACCATTTTCATCTTTGACGCTAATGGTGATGCTATTTACGGACTCACCTGTAGAGCAGTCTCGCAAAACCTGTTGCGGAGAAGCCTGATAGCTTACTTTTTCATAAGGCTCCACTTTGACATCAAACAAGGCTAATACATCTGACCTTTTGTCATTGAACAGATTCTGTTTGTCGATCAAATTACAATGAATAAAATATGTCGTTGGAGCTGTAAGCCGTTTTACAAAGGTTATAGGCAACCACTTTCGCCCAATACCAAGCAAATCGGCTAAATCGCGATCAAGTTCAATCGGTTTTGCCCCAGCCCCAAAATTTCTGATTACAAGCTGGCCAACAGGTTGGTTTATTGCTGTTTGCAACTCTTTATATTGATATTTGGCGAACAGACCGTCTATTTCTTTTGACAATCTTTCTAAACTATAATGCCCTGGGAGTAATTTACTAACTGATAAAGCTTTATCTTTGTTTTTAACTCCCAAGGTGGCCGAACCTTCTTTTTTCAAAGTGTCCCAGCTGTTGTACAAACTGCAAGAAATGAGTTTCATGAAATGCACTTTCAGTATCGGTTTTTCAAAATATATTGTTCCTCCGTTCTGTTGCGTGACAATAGTGAGAACAACCATTTTATATTCAACAAATAAAATTGTGTCCAAATAATATGGCGAATATGTGGAACGATATCTGTCAAGATCCCGGGTTTGATGATCCCAAGTTTTTGAAAAAAGATGCTATGAAGAAAAAGGCGTGGACAAACTTTTTAAACCGCTTTCCAAAAGCGGACAAAAGCAGGTTCATTTCACAAGCAATGATCGACCGTGAAAAAAATGTAACTGCCGAGGTGTTTTTCGAAGAAAGCAAAGACTCGTTTCAAAGCATCTTCAGCTCAGACAGGAAATATTGGAGCGCCGAAATGAAAGAGCTCGGTTTGGGAGACAGCGGTGGTTTTCCTTACCAGCTGTCGCCACTTGGTTCAAAAGTTTCATTGGCCATCCCTGCGGTACCTTTTGACAGCAAAGCGCCAAGCTTGAAGAAAATATTCGACGATGCAATCCAAATATACGTCACGCCTGACCAATATTTCACAACAAAATTCCAAGAAATATTTCAAGACACCAAACTCAAACACACGTCTGGAACCGAATCAAAACACTGGTTAGGAGGGCCTGACATGAAATATTGGCCGCAACAGCTCAACTTCGCGGTTTTCTGTGTGACACAGGGGTGCGGAGTTTCTCGCGAAATCTTTGACAGTGGGATGAATCTCCCCCTGCAGATAAGAGCTTTCTATATCTTCCACGTGTATTTCACGGTCAGGTGCATTTTGTACCAGCTAGGAGGTGTTCAGAGCATAAGCGCTTTGCCCAGAGACCTGACGTTCGACCAGATGAATAATCATTACGACATCGCTTCGTACAAAAGGATATGCGGCAAATTCCGAATAGACCCCTCAAGCGACTTTAGGTTTACTTTGGGCGCAAATAGTGGTTTGGGGGTGTTGTATGTTAAGCCTTGGGGGCAATCGCCAACAAAAACAGATTACAAGTATCCTGATTGGAACAAGTTCAACGAAGAAGGTAGAAAACTGATTAAGCGGGACCTTATTGAGTTCATACAGCCTGATGTTTTTGGAGATCGGCAGTTCAACTGGTTTGCACCCAACACCGCGAACGGTTTGACGCAGACGGGCTTGTCGAGAATCAACCAGTCAATCGAGGCTTTCGTTTACTGTGTCCTAGGCGCGCAAGTCAACGTCTGCAGCAGCATTCTCAGTTCTGGTGGCCGAGCAAGAGAAGCCCAGAGCGAGTTCTTGGTGTTGATGGAAAGCACGATCACACAGCCCGACCTGGCCGCGAGCGTGCAAAGGTACCAGCTCGCGGTGGACCAAGCGAAGGTCAGGCTCAATCTCGCTGTAGCCCCCATGTCCTGGCTCATGCCCGTGCAAATGATTATCAACACCGCAAGCACGATCAGTTACAACAACAAGCTGAAACAGGCGGTGTCTGGGATGAAACTGGGGGTGAACAACAAGATAAACCCAGACACAAAAAAATCTGGGCTCAAACTCATGGCAGGTGGCCCGTCAAAAGTCAACCCACCCAACAGCCACCCGTCCAACCTGATACACAAAGCCGCAACAGCCGAATCAAGGAAACCAGCTTCGACTGAAACTAAACAAGCACAGCCGACAGCGCAAAAAAAATTGAGCCCACGGCTCCAGATAAAACACCGCAACACGAAATTAACAAAACGGTGGTAATTGTCGGTGTAGTTGGATTATCGGCATTGCTGTTCATGGCTTGGCAGTAAGTTAACGCTGCTTCTTAAAATATTGTTTGAACAAAAATGCCACCGCGGCAAGAATAAGCAGCCAGGTGTGCTCGGCCAGAAATCTGACGACTTGGCCGGCGGCTTTGAACAGGAAGCTCACGATCGAGCCAATCAGCCCGGGCAGCAGAGAACCGAGTTTCGCGGCAATATCTTTGAGGTCATTCCCCAAAGCTTTGCCGGTGGCTTTCAAACCTCTGGTGAGGACCCCGATGACAGCTCCGATTGTGGTCCCGGCGGTGAGAAGAATAGCAGTCAAGGTCACGCCATATTTTTTGAAGATCTCTTTGACCCTTACCAAGAGAGGCCGCCCCCTTTCCCTTTCCGCGATCTGAGTTTGCAAACACGCGAGCTCCTCGTTTCTTTCTGCCGCTCTGCCTTCTGCGGCTTCTTTTTCAGAGGGCGAGGCATTCTCATCTTGGATAATCGCCTGGTCTACCTCGTTTTGGCGCTGTAGCTCGCTTTCCTGCTCTCTCAGGGCGTCCAACGGTTTTGTTTGGTTGTACCTTTCTTCCATGGCGTTTGTTTCACTTTCTTTTGCAGCGATGCTGGCCCTGAGTCTATCAACCTTGGCTTGTTCTTTTTCTTGTTTTTTTGCTTGTTTTGTAAGCGAATCCAATTCTTTTTTCTTGTTTTCGAGATCGGTTTGATATTTCGAGCCTTGTTCATCCTGAATGGCATCGATCTTAGCATCAGTTTGCCCGATTTTACGTCTCAGATCTTCAACTTCTTTCTTTTCTTCTTCCCTTTGTGAAGAGAGTGTTTCCGCCTGTTGCAGTTGGTTTTCAGCTTCTTTCAGTCTTTGTTTCATTTCTCTGACAGTATCCCGGTCTTCTTCAATGACAACTGAAGTTCTAGGCCCAAGTTTGTCTTTAAACCTTTCTAAAAAACTTTTCGTTAAGTCTGTCCCGTCTTTTTTCATAATCTAGTACCCACCTCCACCCATACCTACTGCAACAATTTGACCCTTGGTTTTCCCTTTGGTGCCTTTCATAATTGCAAAACTACTCTCTTTAAATTTGGAAAATTGGCTTTTTAGCCGGTCTATGATGAATTTCCGTTCCGGATCAGGTTCAAGCAAAGGGATATCTTCTCCCCCAAATGTCTCGGTATAAGAAGTGTCAGGCAGGCCGGACTGCTCGTTCAGCATAGTACGCATTTCCGTTTGTTCGCCCCCGTGGTAGGGGTCGCCAGGTTGGTATGGAGTGGATGTTGCGCCTGGCTGAAAAGGATGGGTTGTGTTGACCTCTTGTTCGCCATCATCAGAGTCATGGTCAAGCTGATTGTCAAGGTCCGGGTCTTTGTAACCAAATTCGCCACTGCCTTCGGCCGATATAGCGATATATTTCAAGCCTGATATTTTTCAAATTAGAAATAATCGCCGGCATATTATACAATGTCAGTTCCAGAGAACCTTTGCGCAACGTACAGCAGGCCGAGCACGTGGTCAAGCGGATCACCTTTTCCTGCACTGAAGCCAAATCCGGTGATACGCTGTATGTTTCAGTGCCCAAGCTGAACGTGAACGAGGTTCTGGTGCCGGGCTCGCTAGCGCTTATCTTTAACATTGACCTTTCTGGAGGGCACGCCAACAACTTCCTTGTCCAGAACGTCACGCGGGTGCTCGTTGACAGGCTGCACATGAAGTTCGGAGGCACTACCCTGCAAGACATGGTTGGCTACGGAATCTACAAAATCTTTGATGACCTTTTCCTTTCGCAGGAAAAGCGAGACGGCATGATCCTCAAGGGGATTCAGAGTGAGGACCTATGCAAGATCTGCTCTGGTGCGGGAGACGAGAAAACCTCGGGCATCGCCGCTGAAAACAAGCTGAATGAGGTGTACGGAAGTAAGTACCGGATCAGGCTTGACCATCAGATCCTAACCGATAACGGTGTTTTCTACCCCCAGGCCCTTTACAACGACCTCGTATTCAAAGTAACCCTTGCTGAAGCTGAACATGTGGTCATCGGAACTGATACAACCCAGCTGAAATACAAGCTGACGAACATCCAGCTCGAGTACGAAATGATCCACAGCAAGACTCTGGCGGACGAGGCATACAGCGAATACTCCAGCAGAAAAGAGTTCGCCTATGACCACATGATGCGTTCCGAAGTGGTGATCTTCAAAAAAGATACCGACACGAGGAAGAACATCAGTCAACGCCTGAAAAAGGTCGCTAGAAGCCCTCCTGCTACTTTCCATAGAGCCTTATACCGATGGAGCCAGAGATTCGGAAAAATACATCTTCCCGGATCTGACGAAAGTCAGCGTCACAATCAACGGCTCGCCCAACATGATTTATAACAACGGCGTCGAAGGCAAGGACATGTGGGAAGAGGCCCAACGCTTCTTTGTGAAGGAAAAAAATAAAACCAAGCACATGGATGCGACAAAGTTTTACACTGGAGACAATTTCGGGCTTCTGATTGATATGCGCTCCATGGCGGACCAAGAAATGCATGGAAGCGGCAAGCGCCTTGTGAACAGTACAGACAGCGTCCAGCTGGAAATCGGGCGGAAAGCTGAAGGCTCAGGCAACATGAACTGCCACGTATTCGTCATCGCCGACTCCCAGTTCAACATTATGGACAGAAAGCTGGACTCTGTACAGAATTGAATATGAACATGGACCCCAGCAAGATACCCTTCGACGCTCTCATTGTGGGGCCAACAAATTCAGGCAAATCGAGGTTCGTGGTGGACCAGATCTACGGCCCTTTCCGTGGAAAGTTCGACTACATCGTGCTCATCTGCCTGACGTTCACGCACAAGACCTACCACCCGCTTGGCAAAAACGATCCAAGAATGGATGATAGTCTGCAAGCAGCACACCGTGGAAAAGTGGTTGAAGCTTGTGAGATGGCTTTCCGAGGGCACCAACACGCCCATAATCCTCGATGACTGTGCGGCCTCCAAAGATGTGAAAGGGCGTACAGGCAAGCTGGTGAATCTCGCCTTTTCTGTCCGACATATGGGCATCAGCGTTTGGGCGCTGACCCAGAAGTTGACCGGCATAACATCTTCCTTCTGGGAGAACGTGGCGGCGATCATCCTCTTTTACACCCCCTCGAGTTCTCTTATCTTGTGTTCTCACTTCACCACCCGTACGGGGTAAAGTTATTTGAATAAAAAAATCAAAGTTGTATATAGCCTTGCACAATGGTTGGAGAAGACGCTGCGTTAGCAGACGTTATGAACCTTCTTCAAACTGAGCCCAAGCCGGTCCAGCAGGTGGCGTTGTTTCAACCACTGCCACCGGACCTGACATTCCTGCTCTTTGCAAGCAGCTGGCCGTGCTAGTGTCCACAGGCAGAGCCAAAGAGGCCATCGGAGTGCAGTTGACCCACGAGCCTGTGAAGCACGTGAGCGACAAAGAGGTCGAGAAATTCATCAAACACTACGAGACTTACGTGGGCTCAAAGACAACAGAAAGCCTGATCGACATCTTCATTTTTCTTGCAACCAAAATGGTTGGAATGGTCGTTAACATCAAAGACGTCGACGCTTACCAAAGAGAACTCAGAAATGACTACATCTTGAACAAAGAGCTCTCCAATCTGGCCAGCAACCTTGCTTTGAAGTGCGGCCAGTTTCTTGCTGCGGCCAATGCGGTGCTGATCACCACAAAACATGTTGATTTCAGTCCACAGTTGCCGGAGATCCACCGTTCTCGTGATGAACACAGCTATCTGCTTGAGGGCGTTGATGAAGTACCCGGATCAGCAACTGCAGAATAACCGGTCAGCATTCATCAACAACTGCTGAGGGCTTGCCGACAAATTGTTAACAATTAAACTTTTTTCATTTGCTTATATATATGGTTCGCTTCAGAATGTCTACCGAACAATCCGAGAGCGCGCCTCAGGTCGAGACCAAGGCAGCACCTGCCACCGATGTCACACAGCAAGTGACAACTCCGACTGCAACCATGCAGCACGTAAAAAACCCCAAGCGTGTGGCCACCAAAAAAATGGTTGCCGAAAGAACACGGCTGGCCCGGGAAGAACAGAAGAAGGCGGCCGAGGCTTATCACGCGGAAAAGGAAGCGAAAGCCGCCACAGAGGCCCCTGAGCCAGCCCCGTCTACGGAAGGTGAAAGCCCAAAGAGCGAAAGCCCAAAGAGCGGCGGCCTCAGCGCCAACCAATGGATCGCTATTGGCGGCATAGGCGTTTCCCTACTTGGGATCTATTACAAATGTGAAGAGCTCAAGGCAATGGCCAAGCCCACATTCGACAAATTCAAAACGCCGGAGCCCGCACCTGAGCCCATGAGTGTCGAGCCAGAACCTGCTCGTGCAACACGGCCAAAAGGATTAAGAAAAATGCTTTAAACATTTGCGTGCAATGTATATCCACGATGTCGAAGCCATCCTTTGCACACTTTCTCATCTCTTCAGCTGCAATGGGCAGAATTGGGATGTTTTGATTTGAGGTTACCAGAAATGCTGTCAAAAAGGTGATGCAGCTTTACAACGAAATGTTTGCTGATAAGGGCGCAGAAGAAAGAGAAAGACAAAGAGAAATACAAGAAGAAGTAAGAAGAAGAGTATCAGAAATATTAAGAGAAGAACAAGAAGAAGAAGAAGCCGCAGGGAAGGAAGATTAAATTAACACAGTTTGGAGAAAAGCTTCTTGAAAATATACTCAGATGGAAGCCTACTGCGTGAAAGATGGGCGAGTGACGCCGAACATCCAAGGAACAGCAAAAATTGTTGCTACAAAAAGCAACCGGTGACTGCTAAAAGTGAAGTGTGCTGTGTGCGGACTCACCAAAACAAAGTTTTTGCCTGGAATTCCCAGAAAGGCAGCCAAATTGAAATAAAGAACAAGCGGGAAAGACAGATAAATTTGTTTTAAACTTTTCCGAGTGGAATATATCAACATGTTCACAGTTCATGCTCCCAAGTTTCTCGTCTGTTTCTTAACCTTTTTTGCTATCTCGAATGTGTTGTACGACTTAAACAAAACGGTCATTTGCGCAACCGCCAATCTTTTGAGTGCAGCATTTGACAACGAGGTTGCAGAAGAAGAAGAGGTGTTGTGTGCCAAGTGCGCAGAAAAGGATGCGGGAAAGACAGATTAAGTTTGTTTTAAACTTTCATTCTTTACTTATATCAAACGCGCCATGTCCGACAACAAGCTTGTCAGCAGGGCAGTCTCCAAGATATTTGTTTTTAGATGGGCAAACATCAATGCTACAGAGTTCAAGAGTTCCTTTTATGAGAGAACTACATTGTACAGCCAGAAATAAGTTCACCGTCATTTCTGAAAGACAAGGAAAAATTCATTATGGCTCAGTTGAAAAATTTGTCAAGTATCAAGAAAAGTGCACTACTAGGTCCTACCAATATACAGAGTGTTCATGTAATTTATCTTTTCACTATGTCACTTTACTTAAGAAAATGAGAAAACACCCATGCCAGCTTCCATTGTACAAGGAAATCAAAGAAATCAAGCACATCACACAGGTCACTGAGGCAGAGAATCCCATTGCTGCCCCTATATCTACAATTTTAGGGGTGTCTGAGGGTCGAGTTTAATGCTGCCTATGTCTACATGTGTCATCTTCCCATTTCTTTAGACTAAGGTTTGTTGAATTGTAATCGTTTTGAATTGCGTCCAGCATTGGCTACCCCTGTTCTAAGTAAAACATGTTGCACAGTTGGTATTGTGACTGTAAATAATATACATGTTTCTTGTTTAGGGTTAATTCATTCAAAATAGGCTCATGCTTAAGGTAAGCCAAGTCATCTAAACTGGTTATTCCTTCCTTGACAACCTTTGTCTAAAACAAGCCACAGGGACTTGATGAACCATTTTGAGCTGTCTTAACATTCTTAACCTTCCTGTCTGGGGAACTTCCCAGCCAGGGACATTCCAAATTTGCTCGCAGAGATTCTTATATTTTTGAGTAATGAATCCCCAAAGTCACTCTCATCCTGTTTTCTAACTCTTATTATCTTTGCTTGCCTGAATTTGAGTGGCCACAAATTCTTTAACCAATGACTAATCCAAAGTTGACAAAGAACACCTCAAATGTCACAACATTTGTGTTCAAATCAAAGTAGAACACCCTATCAATTGCAAAACATTCTCGTATTGGAGAAAGCTAGTCCGAGTACTGCTAACATGCTAACATGCTAACACTAATTTGGAACCAAAACCACAACCAAATGGGGAGAAAGTGACATGAGGCCTAGAGGGTCCTCTATCAACTAAAGAGTTAAAGAACACAGAATATCACCGAGTCAAAGAAAGTCAGAAAGATGTTGTGCTGAAACAAGGGTTAATAGGTTAATAGGTGTATATTCCAAGCAACACGGCAAATGAAGAAGAGCAAGTCCATCCCTCTCTGGTAAGAATATTCCCAGTGGCAGTGTGAGCAAAGAACATAAAAGAAAATTTAAATGTTGCAATTTCAATCAGAGGCAAAATAAACAAAATTTGGAAAGGTATGTTTGCCATCTTTCAATTGGTTCTCTAATAAACACAACGATCTGTTGCTATTTACATGGCTTAAAAAACTTTTATTTTTACTTTTTTAGCTTTTAAACATAGTTAGAACTTGTTATTTTTATGTTAAAGTGCCCCAATTGGTGGTTTTATAACTGCTATTTTAGCTTGACAGTTAAATAAAGGTATTAATCATTACTTATTTACTTACTTTTTGCACATGGTTGGCTTAGGATAAAGAATCTGAATAAAATGAAAAGCTAACAATTTACAACCTGAATGGAGAATATCTTTACTAAACCTAAAGTAGCTTGAAGTAGAAAACTGATGAAGCAAGAATGTACACAAGTAAATTTTAAAAATCTGCTGGATATCAGGAATGATGCAACAAACCACTTAACCAAATTTCCAACCCCTGATTCACCCTAGCTATGAACCATTTAAAAGAGCTTTTGCTTACTCTGCCAATCTAAACTTGCAAAGGCAAAAGATTTTTGGCTGAAATGTCTTTTACAAAGTTATTGTCAACGCTGCATTTAACATAACAAAGAGTCAGCAAGAAAACTTCGTATGTTATATTATTTTCTCCATGTGGGATTCTGTGCATTTTCACATTCATCTTAAGTTTCATACTTTGACAATATTGTAGAGTTCTGCAATATTGTGATTCTCAAACTGTAACAATACTATTGATTGTTGAACAGTTTCTCTTGTGTCTTGTACACCTTTAATAATTAATGGAATTAAAGAGTTATTTTAAACCTATATTTTTTTAATTCTTTGTATGAAACATAAGGATTTTATAATTCCACCTGCACTGCCATGGAAACCATTTGTTTTCCAACATTAAGTGCAGCAACTCAGATAAGGAGATTTGCCTGTGATAAGGACCCAGAAGGATTCACAGCTACTGCATGTGTTCCCCATCACCTCATATAGGGGGGGTGGTTATTGTTAGACCTTCTGTTTAATCCAGAAGAATGCAGCTAATATCCAAACCAAACTTACTCATTGCTTACTCATTACCACCAATAAGCAATCTCCTATTAAAATAATACACCAGCCATTAAGTGATTTTAAGCCCAGGGTAAGCACCAAAATAAGTTTCTTGCTAAAAATTGCAAAGAGGTGGCTTGAATTCTGTGGTCAGAGCACCAAATAATCAAAGCTGTAAAAACACAAGCTGCACACGAGGAGTTCCCATCTGACCCAAAAAAACGGTCAAATTTGTGTTGACTTTTATCAACTGGTGAGCAGGCAAATATCCTTGTCCACAGTTCACTTAACCCAAGTTGTTACTCAATGACTTGCAGGCTGTCACTGGCAAGGATTGCAGAAGTAAAGTGGAATAAGTTGCTCTTAAAGAGGTCAGTTCCAACAAGCCATACATGTACCATGCTCTCAGGAGCACCCAGGGCTTGAGACAAACGGTAGCCAGCTAGCTTGGGAGTAGTAAAATTAGGTTATGACTACCAGGTTTAGCATTCCTACTGACCACTTTGGCTGGTGAAAAACCAGAAAAAAATCAGAATAGTCAACAGTTCCTGACAGAATTCAAAATATCTTAGTAGTGAAAAAACACTTTTGGCTAGTAATGTCTGTCATTTCACTAGCCAATAGGTCAATAAGTTAAACAGTTAAGCTAGTCTTGAGCCCTGGCACCTGAAGTGCTAGCCAATCATAGAAGAGAGTTTGAAAAAAAAGACCAACCATGTACTGTAGCATTGAATCTTTGCAATCTAGGTTATGGTAACACTCCTTTTCATTTTTCCAAGATAAGCAGCTCCATTTAGTAAGTGGTGGTTTTCCAGACTGTTAACAAGCTGTTCCTGAATCTTATAATATGTTTGTTGTTAAACACACTACATCTTTGATTAAGTGATATGGATGTGAAGCAAAGGAAGGTGGCTAACTTTTTCCCTCCTCTAAAGAGAATACAACTGCAGTAATTTTAAGCCAAGAATCAGGAACAGGAATTTGCCATTTCCTTGTACATTGTCAATTTCTGGTAGTTAACTTGTGAATTTCTTTCCATGTCGCACTCTTCCTCAATTTTCCCATACATATATTGGCCAGCCTGAACATTAAGAAAAGATTCACAAGAGCGAACAGATGTCACAAGGTATATCAGAGTCACCTATCCAAAGTTCAAACTTGGCGAGGGGTTAGTTCAAGAGGTGCATTCCTCTTCCTGATCATCCTCCTGTTAAAGATGTGCACACAAAAAAATATACTCAAGTTGGTTCGTCCTAAATAGGCCAAAAAGAAGAGGCTTTAGTGACATATTGTTTTGTTCTTAAACCAGACTGATGTCTATCTATGATGACAAATCATGAAGTAAAGCTAAATTTTTACTTTCAAGTTCACAAGAGCTTTTGTGTAAGGCCCATTTATTTCTACGGCCACATTTAACCATTAAGATGCTTGTGTACATAACAGAACTATCAAAATTAAAGCATGAATTCCAGTAAAATACATTATGCTAGATAACTAGCCATGGAGAATGGTAACTAGAGTCATGAGGTATTGCAAATCAAGAACCAAAAGGAATATGGTGCTTTCCGAAATGAATTCCTGCACTAGTTTACCTAGAATGGAATTACAGTCAAACCTCTATCAAGTCACTTTTCAAATTCTCAAAATTCATTTGACATATTTACTTTTTATTTGACCTCCATTTAGTGCTCACATCTGTTAAGGGAATGCAGTCACCCTATGGACTACCCAATTGGCTAATTTTATTGTAATTCGCCTCTATTAAACAGTCACATCATTGTTACGTTACATGGTCAACAGGAACACGTGTCAAATTCCTCTTTGACCAGTTTCCATTGCTGCCAACCACAAAAAAAAACTGTTGCCTTCAAATCAATACTCACAAGGAGATCGGTAGTTGTTAAGTGACTTTCATTAACACTGGCACTAGGCATGACATAGACTGCTCCAATAGGAAACAAGTGGCATGTTCCCAAAAAAAGTCTGATTTTTTGACAAGCAGAAGATACAGTACTCTTTGTCACATCACTTCTTACATGATGTAAACTGATTGTAAACCGATGTAAACTAAAAGTACTGGAAATAATGTTTTCTTTGAGGTTTTGTCACAGCGGCAAAACCGAAACCAAATACATTTGTGTAATCTCTCGAGGGCCCATATACAACAGACCAGATTGCACAGTGTTTCTTCCTGAGGAAACTCTTAACTGGAAATCTGGTCACAGCCTATCCATGTGTTTGTTGTGTCACAACAACAGTGAAGTGAATGCAAATTGCCTTTCAGAGCCACAGACCACTCCACTGTCCAGCAACACACAAAGTGGAGTAACACCACAAAAAAGAGCTCTGCAAACTTCAGCATCAAAGGAAACAGCAAAGAGGAACTGTTAAAGTTTAGAACAAAGAGTCCAGGTGATAACCTATGCCAAAGATCACCCCAACAAAGGCTACTTCAAAGTTGCTGAAAAGTTTGGCATAGGTAGAACACAGGCACAAAAAATCCTGACACATAGAGGCAATCCTTACTCAATACAAAAGTAACATGTAACCAAGTAAGAAGAGGTACCGTTCCACAAAGAACACAGATGTTGATAAAGCACTGTGGGAGTAGTATACTCTGTAGGGAGTCCAACATCTCTGTTGAAGGCACAATGCTGGAGGGGGAAGCTCCATTGATTGCACAAAAGCTGGGAATAAGTTACCCAGGGTGCCAGAGGTTTTTCTTGAAGGTTTCTGGTGTCAGTCATGTCTCTATTGTGACCCGTGCAAAAAGCCTCTGGAGCAGAGCACCATTTCTTTAACAGCACCGAGCCAATGACAAGAGAGTTTAAATCTTTTAGTCCAGAATCTGGACTAGAAAGCTAATTGGCTCCCAACGACCTCCCAAGGCTTTTCTAATCTAACAGACACAATGATTGGTTTCTAGGAATAAGGAATGTGAGCCTGTGAAATGTCACTTGGTAACATGATGATCATGGATGTTGGATTTTGAGGTTGATGTTTGTACACTGTAAGGTTTGTGAAAGATTGAGATCTGGTCAAAGCCATAACATAAGTTCCTCAAAACGTTTGACTGTGTTGACAACGTTTAAAGCGCCAAGCAAAGGGATGGAATTGCGAATTTTATTCGCAACAAGGATATTTTGGCGGTTTTGATAACAGGATTCAGGAAATCGTTGTTAGTTCAGTTAATTCCTCGACTCTGTGTTGCACTACGCAACGCTCCTGATGCCGGTGTACCAGACGAGCTGGAACAGCATTTTGAATGCGTATTTTCACCATTTGTAGCTTCTCCTTTCCAACAGACAAGATTCTTTTTGTAATATTCTGTTTAAATTTTCGACTTCTTTGACAGTTGCTTCAAATTTTTTGATGGTAGCATGTCTTACAAAGAATATGAGGCCTAACGGACAGATTGTCGTCCTCAACAGTGAAGTGTTGAGATTTTTTCAAAGATTTTCAGTTCTTGAGCATTTTCAGATAAGGCTGTAATATCCACCATTACACACAACATTAGTGTCAAATAAATGGCATGACAGCAACTTCAAATTAGGAACCTTTTTTACAGGAGTTTTATGTAGTTTTTAGTCCCGCAGAAGCCATGAATGAAAACCAGACCAGATCTGTCATGTCACGCGAATGTGTCATGTCTGCACGTGCCAGTCCATGTGATCACAGTGGGATATGCTCGCTGTGATTGGTTTAAGTGTAATCCAACACAATTGTTCAAAGTTCAACAAAAATGGTGAATGAAACTGCTCTGTACTGCCTCACGGCGAACAGCTTCGCCTGTGTGTTTGAATGTAGCATATTATCATAATTAGATTCACAGCTTTGAGTAGCACACAATGTTGACAACATTATGGCCTCGGATGCTCTTCAAAGTGACAAAACCCGGTTTTGTGTCCAAGTTTTTGTCGCGGTTATAGAATTTCAGGAATTGATATACAAGTGTTATAAAGCTCAAAACTTGTAAAGAATTCAGTATTTTTGGTATGTGATCACCGAGTGTTTATCATTTTTAGTTGTGGATACGCAAAGCGTAGAAACGACTGTTAGTATGGGGCAAAATATGCAAATGTGTCATTCACTCAGATGTAAACTTTTGGCCAATAACATGGGGAGCCTGGGTACGAGTATCTCGAAGACCTACAAAGTCGAGCACAGTTATTTTGGTTCATGTGTTTCGCTTTTGTGAATATGCAGTATTCTGCCTAGGGCTTTTGCTCACACCTGGATGAAAGCTGAGAGAGGTATTTATGACTGTGATCATGTATTGGTCACAACAGCACAGCCAGCAAGGTCAAAGAATTGTTACAAGTCAAATTCTGGAAGTGACATCGTGTTTACCAGACGCGACTTATAGCTTTTTTCTCGGCTAGAGAATTTGTTGGGTTTCAACTTGCTTTCTCTCCTTCTATGGTCCAAGGTAAGGCGAAGGTAGCCTGTCTCTGTATTGTATTTTTTATGTACACATTGCAATTCTGGCAGTGCTCGTATTTTAAATTCGAAACCTGTGATTTAATCATTTTGTATTTTAAAATAAGTTTACTTCAAGAAAAAATTCAAATTGCTTAATCTTTTAATTTTGTTGTTCTTCACACTACATTTCTCCTGTAGTCTATGCAGTTTGAACAGAGTGAGCATTTCTTCATGAATGGTATACAAGTCAGCATTGACGATCAAGTAAATATGCTCTAAAATTTGACTGATGGATAGACAAATTAGCATCCAAGAGAGGCTGTGTAGATCTACCTTTTGCGAGAGAGATTTACTGCCCAATCATGTCAAACACAAGCCATGTCAAACAGGCATAGTGGCTGGTGTTGTATGTGTTATTTTTGTTCTAGAAACGAGATACGTAAACAACTGGAATTAAAACTTGAAATAGATATTAATTGTACCTGTCAACAATCATATTGAATATTTCTGCATTGCTAGTGAAATGAACACTAACAATTGCCAAGATAGGGATAAAATAATGTCATTACTGTTTCCAAGAAAGAAACTATTGTTATTTTTATTGTTTACATTCCAATCTGCAATACCCTTTTTCGTTTTGTATTGCATCAAGCTGATGGGACTCCCTATAGTTGACTCAAGGTGCACTTTTTATCAGGCAGGAGGTATGACAAAAAGGCAGGGATTTAAAACATGCATTGCTAATTTATCCACGAATAGAGAAGTAATGGGTCTACTGTAGATATGTGAAAGGTGTTTCAAGTTTAAAGCTACATGTATATGAAAGGGTAACCTTTTCTGAAAAAAAAACACTATCCAAAAGGGAAAGTTTAATGACCTTGGGGCAGAGCCTCATTGTGTAAATCTTGGTTAGCTCCCTTCTCCCTCCCCCTGGACATAGTTATGTAAAGAAAACTTATATAACTGTAAATAAAAACATCCCCTTCACTTTGGGTTCAAACTCAGAAACAAAATTGAACGTTTTTGGTACAACATGTAGCAAAAGGAATTTAAGGCAGAGTATCATTTTCAGCAAAGCTATTTCAAGTAGCTCTTTCAGGGAGGGATGCTGAAAACTGTTTGAAATGATTCTTATAATATTTGCAAAAATACTTTTCTCTCTATTTCCATTTACCAGCTTGCTAAAATCAAACTGTTCATGTTTGCAAATATCTTTGCGGGTGAGCAAAAGCCAGCCAGAAGACTAATCTTGACGTCGGTGGTCAGTGGCACTTTCTTAAAGTATACAGAGTGCTAGAGCCAACTTGGAGCAAAATGTGGGCACATTCTTGGCATTTTTTTGTTCTTCAAACTGGAATGAATGGTATGTGAGCAAATGGCAGAGCAAAGGCCCTGGTACTGAGTTCACTCAGAGCAAAATCACTCTGAAGATATAAATCAACATCAAGAAAGAGAAGAGTGGATGATTTTAGCAGACGTTTCAAATCACAACTCAAATGACAGTGAAGGACTAGCAAATTATCACAATTGGCACATTCACACAACAACCCATAGCGCATATACAAGCTCGACATTCCTCAGCATTTGCCAAGACAATTAAAGCTGATGAAATGTGTGGGTTAGTTCCCACCCTGTACCTTGCAAGAAATACTTCATTTATGCTTACTCTAAATTTGTGGCCAGAAGTTGGATTATTGCAATGGAACAAAAGGGAAAGTGATTCATATAATTTATGCAGAGAAAGACTTTGCTCCTTCTCTGCCCATATCTGTGATAGTTCAGTTTGACAACTACAAAGGTCCATCATTTGTTAATACCTTGCCAAACATTGTTCCAATCTGCCCCATAACTATCACAGCAGACACATTTAGTGGATTTCACGAAAGACTGCAAATACCTTTAAAGCTATCATGGGCTCTATCTATACACAAAAGTCAAGGTTTGACTCTGCCTAAGGCTTGGATTAACCTTGCCACCCCTGAAAACACAGCGGGAATAACATACGTGACAATCAGTAGGATTAGAACACTAGACTCTTGTGTAGTAGAACCTATGACATTTGACCGGTTAAAAAATACTAAAGACTCCTCTCAACTCCAATTTAGAACTGAAGGAGAAATTCGATTGAATGACTTGGCAACTGCTTGCTTACATGATAATTGAAACTGATAACTCACTGTTCTTTTACAAGCCTCTTGCTGCTTTGTTTTGCAAATACATACGATTACATTAATTTCCATGTTATTATTCTATTAAAACATCCCACTCTTGGCTGGAAAAATTATTTCACCTTTTCCACCACACACCCTTTAAGGTAAGCACAATTTAACATAATTTTTCAACAACAAAATCACCCACTGTGGGTGTAAAGTTGTACCAAAGTGTTAATGTTATTCTTTTTGCATTGTTTCCTTAGGATATGACAAAACGAAAAGACAGTGACACAGGATTCCTACGCTCAGTTTCACCCTTGAAAACATCATTGAGAACAACGAAAGATTACTTTGTGTGTTCCTCACAGACATCTCCATCAAAGTTCACCCATGTAGTTGGATTCAACAAAAAAAAATTATGAACAAGCACTACATTACAACAAGACAGGGTCTCCTTTGAAGTTGGTTGGAGTGAAAGAACAAGATAGTCAGCTATTCATCAATTCAACAACATCAATAATTCAAGTGAATGCAACAGACCTTGATTTTGAAAGTAAACCAACTCAAGATGATGCAACCACCAACATAAACAATCAGCCTGAAACTATTGCAGCCAACATCACCTTAGCAGAAATGCAAAAATTGACCCGTAATCAGAGTCCAAGTCATGGGAGTAGTAACCCTAGGAGAGTTACCACCAAAGCGAGATGGCCAGGTAGGAAAAGTCAAAGAGGACTGCATCATTGACCAGTTATTCCACAATTCATTTGTGGGATGATATTACCCCCAAAATCCACATCTCAAAATGCTATAGCATCGAGAATTTAAGCATCAAGAACTTTTCTGGAAATGCTTTTCTAGGCATAAACCTGATACTACCATTTCAGAGTGACACTGTTATTGAAGGACTAAAGGGGAAAGATCTCCTTTCACATGGAGA